>NC_056449.1:1760000-1942500 GCF_018296145.1 Oncorhynchus tshawytscha
AGAATTGTATCTAAGCACATATCTGGGGAAGTGTACTAAAACATTTCTCCAGCTTTGAAGGTCCCCAAGAACAAAGTGGCCATCATCATTCTTAAATAGAAGAAGTTTGGAACCACCAATACTTCTCCACCGAACAATTGGGGGAGAAGGGCCTTGGTCAGGGAGGTGACCAAGAAACTGAAGGTCACTTTTACAGTGCTCGGAGTTCCTCTGTAGAGATGGGACACCCTTTCAGAAGGACAACAATCTCTGCAGCACTCCACCAATCAGGCCTTTATGTTAGAGTGGTCAGATGGAAGCCACTCCTCAGTAAAAGGCATATGACAGCCTGCTTGGAGCTTGCAAAAAGGCACCTTAAGACTCTCAGAGTATGATAAACAAGATTCTCTGGTCTGATGAAACCAAGATTGAACTCTTTGGCCTGAAAGCCAAGCATCACGTCTGGAGGAAACATGGCACCATCCCTACGGTGAAGCATGGTAGTGGCAGCATCATGCTGTGGGGATGTTTTTCAGCGGCAGGGACTGGGAGACTAGTCAGGATTGAGGGAAAGATGAACGGAGCAAAGTACAGAGAGATTCTTGATGAAAACCTGCTCCAGAGCGCTCAGACTGGGGTGAAGGTTCACCTTTCAACAGGACAACGACTCTAAGCGCGCAGCCAAGAAAAGGCAAGAGTTGCATCCGGACAAGTCTCTGAATGTCCTTGAGTGGCCCAGCCAGAACCCAATTAAACATTTTCAGAGACCTGAAAATAGGTGTGCAGCTACACTCCCCATCTAACCTGACAGAGCTTGGGAGGATCTGCAGAGAAGAATGGGAAAAACTCCCCAAATAAAGATGTGCCAAGCTTGTAGCGTCATACCTCAACAAAGTACTGAGTAAAGTGAATGAATACTTTTGTAAATGTGATATTTCCATCGAGGGGGAGGGGGGGTGGTGTTCATAAATTAGCAAACTTTTTTTTAATAATCTTTGTCATTATGTGGTATTGTGTGTAGATTGATTTGGGGGAAAAACAATCGAATCAATTTTACAATAAGGCTGTAACGTATCATATTGTGGAAAAAGTCAAGGGGTCTGAAAACTTTCCGAAGGCACTGTATATCTATCAGATATCCATTCACCAGTCTATATGTTTCAGGCCTGCATAGAACATCTTAGTTGTTATTCTAGTATCAGTATAATATTCATGAGAGAGTTATTTTAAATTGCTTATTCAGCTTTGAGAATTACATTACATTCCTACCACCAGGAAAATGTACAATATACATTTTTATGTTTTTCCTTCAATGTATTTTCATATATATTTATTCTTGGATAAGCCTTTTCCAGTTATAAGCAGTTCCATTTCAGACAAATGTATATTACTGTAATGTCTAGCAAGAGCATTATTTTCCCTCCATTTTCTCCCTCTATTCTGGAGACCAAACCAGGTTAGAGTGGGAGCGAGTATTCCTGCCCATAATTAATCAAATCAAATCAAATGGTGTCTGTCAGGCCTGTATTAACAGAGGAGAACATGGCAGGTTTTTGCTCATTCACTCCTGTGATCCGCAAATACTTAGGATGATTTAACTTTAGAACCAGCCAGTCCTTCTCCTCTCATTCTAAATGGAGGCTCGGCTGTATAATGGCAAATTATTTACTATCTGCGCTGCTGCTGTTAAAAAGTCAGCTAACTAGTTGGTTGTTTTGTCTTGTTTCTATCAATGTCATTCATATGGAAATGGCCCAAGCTGCTTACTCCATTATAGCAAGCTAGCTAGGTAACTAGTTAGTTTGTCTGTCAGGCAAGACAAATGTGTGTGTAACGGTAAATTTGGGCAGCGCTCACGAAGAATCAACCTCAGCTGTCACTTTCACTAGCTAGCCATACAGGCTAACAGCTATTTAGCCACCGAAATGAAGGCTAGAGTAATGTGTTGGGCTAGAGTAATCTGTTGGGCTTAGGTTATGCTTTGTCATGTTTGCGAGGTGCAAAGTTTCCTAGGCTATACTTTGCCTCGTTTTCCTATTGACAGCTTAGCGATCTTGTTAGGGTCGTAGATGCCCATGCAGTGGAGCTCGTGCGTGTGCGTGTATGTGTGTGGAATGGGAGGCGTGTAACTATCACACAATTTATTATGGAAACCCCTTATTAGGAAGAGTATGTGTATGTTTGAGAAAAAGAAAGAGAAGAAGGAAGAGATTATGTTCCTGACTACAATTGTATCCTATCTGATGCTCCTCTCCCCTCCTTCTGCAACTCTGTTCCTCTAGGTCATTGAAAGTGAAGGAAGTGATGTGGAGAGCAGCAAAAGGCAGGGAGGAATAGGAGTTAGAGATGATTGGAGGGGTAGAGATGTGGAGCGAGGAGGGGGGAGTGGATTAAGAGGAGAGTGGAGGGAGAGAGGAAGAGGAGGGAGAAGGAGAGGAGGAAGAATAGGGGGAGGATGAAGCAGAGGATGAAGCAGAGGGAGAGGGAGAGAACACCCGAGAGGGGAGCCTACATTTCCATGGCGTCTGCCCTAAGTCCCACCATTTGCCCTTATACTGAACAGCCTGTGCTTTAAGTGATAGTAGCAAGGGTTTTGGAGTTGCTTTTAAAACTTATACAGTTGATGTCGGAAGTTTACATACACCTTAGCCAAATACATTTCAACTCAGTTTTTCACTTTTTTTTTTACATTTAATCCTAGTAAAAATTCCCTGTCTTAGGTCAGTTAGGATCACCACTTTGTTTTAAGGACGTGAAATGTCAGAATAATAGCAGAGAGAATGATTAATTTCAGCTTTTATTACTTACATCACATTCCAAGTTGGTAAGAAGTTTACATACACTCAATTAGTATTTGGTAGCATTGCCTTTAAAATTGTTTAACTTGGGTCAAATGTTTCAGGTAGCCTTCCACAAGCTTCCCACAATAAGTTGTGTGAATTTTGGCCCATTCCTCCTGACAGAGCTTGTGTAACTGAGTCAGGTTTGTCCATTTGGAAGACTCATTTGCGACCAAGCTTTAACTTAACTGATGTTGTGAGATGTTGCTTCAATATATCCACATAATTGTCCCTCCTCATGATGTCATCTATTTTGTGAAGTGCACCAGGCCCTCCTGTAGAAAAGCACCCCCACAACATGATGCTGTCACCCCCGTGCTTCACGGTTGGGATGGTGTCTTCGGCTTGCAAGCCTCCCCCTTTTTCCTCCAAACACAACAATGGTCATTATGGCCAAACAGTTCTATTTTTGTTTCATCAGACCAGAGGACATTTCTCAGAAAAGCACGATCTTTGTCCCCAGTTGCAAACCGTAGTCTGGCTTTTTTATTGCAAACTGTAGTCTGGCTTTTTTATTGCGGTTTTGGAGCAATGGCTTTTTCCTTGCTGAGAGACCTTTCAGGTTATGTTGATATAGGACTCGTTTTACTCTGGATTTAGATACTTTTGTACCTGTTTCCCCCAGCATCTTCACAAGGTCCTTTGCTGTTGTTCTGGAATTGATTTGCATTTTTCGCAACAAAGTACGTTCATCTCTAGGAGACAGAACACGTCTCCTTCCTGAGCGGTATGACGGCTGCATGGTCCCATGGTGTTTATACTTGCATACTATTGTTTGTATAGATGGACGTGGTACCTTCAGGCATTTGGAAATTTCTCCCAAGACTGATCCAGACTTGTGGTGGTCTACCATTTTTTTTCTGAGGTCTTGGCTGATTTATTTTGATTTTCCCATGATGTCAAGCAAAGAGGCACTGAGTTTGAAGGTAGGCTTTGAAATACATCCACATGTACACCTCTAAATGTGAGTCAATTATGTCAATTAGCCTATCAGAAGCTTCTAAAGCCATGACATAATTTTCTGTAATTTTTCAAGCTGTTTAAAGGCACAGTCAACTTAGTGTATAGAACATCTTCTATCTCAAGGCCATCTCGAGGCCATCAGACTGTTAAACAGCCATCACTAACATTGAGTGGCTGCTGTCAACATACTGACTCAACTCCAGCCACTTTAATAATGGAAAAATTGATGTAATAAATGTATCACTAGCCACTTTAAACAATGCACTTTTATATGTTTACATACCCTACATTTCTCCTCTCATATGTATATACTGTACTCGATACCATCCACTGCATCTTGCCTATGCCGTTCTATACCATCACTCATTCATATATTTTTTTATCTACATATTCTTTATCATTCCTTTACACTTGTGTGTATAAGGTAATTGTTGTGAAATTGTTAGGTTAGATTACTTGTTGGATATTGCTGCATTGTCAGAACTAGAAGCACAAGCATTTCGCTACACTCACATTAACATCTGTTAACCATGTGTATGTGACAAATAACATTTGATTTGATCTACATTTCTGATCCACTGGATAATGTGTCTGTAAACAATTTTTGAAAGATTACTTGTGTCATGCACAAAGTAGATGTCCTAACCAACTTGCCAAAACTATAGTTTGTTAACAAGAAATTTGTGGAGTGGTTAAAAAACAAGTTTTAATGACTCCAACCTAAGTGTATGTAAACTTCTGACTTCAACTGTACATGTTCCAGAGCTTATAATGGATTACAACACGAAAATGGTTGGGGTTGACCATCTTGACCAACTGAAAAGATATTACAATGTTGGACGCACAAGCAGAAAATGGTGGAAGTATGTGTTTTGAGGGATGTTCAACATTTCCATCATAAATGCGTACATTGTGTGGGGGAGCCTACAAAGGCCCCTTCCCAGAAACTAAAGGCACTGGTCCCTGAAGGCATTCAAAATGCATGTTGTGCATTCACTTTGTGAAATGGCTACAGTGGCAGGGAGAGGGGAGACAAGACTGTGGCATCAGGGCATGTTGACAGAGTTGTAACTCATTTGAAAGCAGGTGAAGTTTGAAGGGCACAAAAGAAGGTGTGTGGTGTGCATCCGGAGTGGACATAGGGCAACGAGTGGGAGATGTGTAGAAACCTCCTTTGTGTGCTCTACGTGTTCTGTGCCACTTTGCAGGATGGGGCCGTGCTTCCAGAAGTTCCATGACATGTTGTAGGCTAAATGCAAATACTAAAGTGACATTGTGAAACATGATTTTGTCCTACAAATCATTTGTCTCTGAACAGTTGTTGTGTTTTTCAGCGTCTCTCTTTATCTGTCTCTATCAAATACTTGTTGCAGTCACTGAATTGTTGTCAAAGTAGGCTACTATTTCTATGTTTTGTGTCAGGCCTGGTCTGTACTAAATCTTATTGAGTGAGATTACCTACATTTTCAAATAGTTTCTAAATAGATATTTGCATTTTTACATTATTACCGAAGTAAGAATCGTTGTCAATCAAATAGTCTACTCTGTGTGGGTTTTCAAATACTTTCAGAATATGTATTGGATAATTGTTTTATTTATATGTAAATAATATCTATAATATTATATATCTGTATAATAAGTAAGTGAGTAACTTATTCAAATTGTGTTGCGTGTTAATCGTTTTTTGATAGTGAGTGTCTTTACACAATGGAAGACTAAATTAGGGTTATTCCTATTGACATGAATGTGTCATATTAAAGATGTTGTGCTCTTTAAAACTTGTAATTTGTTCTTTGTTTTTTAACTATGTCTGTTTGTTTGAAATGTGTGAGAAAATTAGCTTTATCTTGAAAATTCACAGTAATCTACAGCAGCATTCTAGAATTATATTGGGGTCTAAAGGGTTCATTCAGAATGGTTATGTATGGTTTGGGACAGGCTTCCATTTTTTTTATTAAAAACATTCTATCATTGGATTCAAACTTGTAATCATTGGAATCAGAGGCAGATCCTTACGTCATATTTCGAAGTTGTTCCAAACGTCAATTTTTTGGCATTAATAACTCAGAAATCTTAAGGTTAGGCATTAACTCTGAATGGTTAAGGTAAGGATTGTGGTTTGGGATAGGCTTAAAGCAAAAATGTAAAAAAACAACAACTGTCTATCACTGGATTCAAACTCGCAACCTTTGAAATCATTGGAACAGCGCTCACTGTTGCCCCTAGTGGCCAGTTTCCACTTCATCTCCCGATCTCCTCAGATATGGATGGACGTTGAATACTGATTTGTATCACGGTGACCTGGCTACTTTTCTAATTCCACACAAATGACTGAAATCAGTGGCTACTCTGACACTGACAAACTGAGATCAATCGGGTCTTGAATTCAAATGAACAATAGCCCAGGCCAATGAAGCTACACACAGATTGTACAATATTAAGAGGCAATATATATATATATGTATATATTTTTTTTACAATTCAAGACCCGATTGATCTCAGTTTGTCGGTGTCAGAGTAGCCACTCATTTCAGTCATTTGTGTTGTATTAGAAAAGTAGCCAGGTCACCGTTAACCCTTACCGTTAACATTAACCCTTACTTTAACCATTCAGATTTAATGCCTAACCTAGGTTGCAAATACTATCCCAAACTATACTTCTTACCTTAGCCATTCAGAGTGAAGCTGAAGCCATAGGCTGCTCAATGTGATGGTAGTGGCAATAGCCTTTCTCAAGCTGAGCAACTTTGAAAAACAGTGCTGCTGTTAGCTACCAACTGGGAGTTGTTGAGACAAAAAGTATAATATTGATTCTACAGAGAGATTAGTCCTCTCTTTTCAGCAGTAGGCATTTTCTTTCCAACGATTTGTTTCACAGTTGTATTTTCAAATATGTGAAAGGCAAACAGACAGCTGCAACCAACCATAGAAATATAATCCATAGAAGGCAGTTCCCATTCAAGCCAGGACTGGCATCTATTGCTAGTGTACGCATGAGCTCAACAGTTAAATTACCAGGGTAAGAGAGAACAAAACTCTTCTATGGATTATGCAATGTCTTTGGAAAGTATTCAGACCCCTTGACTTTTTCCATGTTTTGCTATGTTACGGCCTTATTCTTAATAATAAAAAACAGAAGTACCTTATTTACATAAGTATTCAGACCCTTTGATGTGAGACTCGAAATTGACCTCCGGTTTCCATTGATCATCTTTGAGATGTTTCTACAACTTGATTGGAGTCCACCTGTGGTAAATTCAATTGATTGTGCATGTCAAAGCAACAACCAAGCCACAAGGTCAAAGGAATTGTCCGTAGAGTGCAGAGACAGGATTGTGTCGTGACAAAGATCTGGGGAAGGGTACCAAAACATTTCTGCCAGATTGAAAGTCCCCAAGAACACAGTGGCCTCCATCGTTCTTAAATAAAATACGTTTGGTACCACCAAGACTTTTCCTAGACCTGGCCACCCAACCAAACTGAGCAATTGGGGGAGAAGGGCCTTGGTCAGGGAGGTGACAAAGAAGCCGATGGTCACTCTGGTAGAGCTCCTGATGGTCACTCTGGTAGAGCTCCTGAGTACCTCTGTGGAGATGGGAAAACCTTCCAGGAGGACAACCATCTCTGCAGCACTCCACCAATCAGGGCTTTATGGTAGAGTGGCCAGACGGAAGTCACTCCTCAGTAAAAGGCATATGACAACCTGCTTGGAGTTTGCCAAAAGGCACCTAAATACTCTCAGACCATGACAAACAAAATTCTCTGGTTTGATGAAACCAAGATTGAATGCTAAGCATCACAACTGGAGGAAACATGACACCATCGCTACAGTGAAGCAAGGGAGACTAGTCAGGATTGAGGGAAAGAGGAATGGAGCAAAGTACAGTGGGCTCTCGAGTGGCGCAGCAGTCTAAGGCACTGCATATCAGTGCAAGAGGTGCCACTACAGTCCCTGGTTTGAATCCAGGCTGTATCATGGCACACAATTGGCCCAGCACCATCTGGGTTTGGCCGGGTGTAGCCTGTCATTGTGAATAACATTTGACCTTAACTGACTTGCCTAGTTAAATAAAGATTCCATAAAATTTTTTATCCTTGATGAAAATCTGCTCAGGACCTCAGACTGGGCAAAGGTTCACCTTCCAACAGGAAAACAACCCTAAGCCCACAGCCAGTGGCTTCGGGACAAAGTGTCTGAATGTCCTTGATTGGCCCAGCCAGAGCCTGGACTTGAACCTGATTTGAAAATCTCTGGAGAGACTTGAAAATATCTGTGCAGTGATGCTCCCCATCCAAACTGACAGAGCTTGAGAGGATCTGCAGAGTGTGCCAAGCTGGAAGCGTCATACCCAAGAAGACTCAAGGCTATAATCGCTGCCAAAAGTACTGAGTAAATTATCTAAATACTTATGTAAATGTGATATTATTTTTATGAATTTGCTTTGTCATTATGGGCTATTGTGTGTAGATTGAGGAGTAAAAAAAACCCGATTTAATATATTTTAGAATAAGGCTGTAACATAACAAAATGTGGAAAAAGTCAAGTGGTTTGAATACTTTCCGAATGCACTGTATACACTATATAGTTTGTTAATAATTTTATTTTGGTAATTCTTTTATTTGCCTCTTGGGACCCCTCACGGACCTGGGCCCAGGGGCTTCAGCCCCGGTAAGTTTGTGCATTAATCCGGCCCTGACGAGCCGCATTCATTCACAAAACAATGCATACTGTATGTTTCTATACAATTTCAACATGTGTGCAAATCCATTGTGTAACATAAGATCAGTTCCTGACATGTTTTCCATTATGTGGTATTTATCATAAGCCTACCTTTAGAGGGCCAAACTCTGAGGCCTTTTGTCCAACGAAGAGTGGTCTAGCTACCGAGTGTAACTTTGTAATTTCCTCAAAGTTACCTCAAATGCCTTCCCATAACGTTTGCTTGATCTAAACCTGGCACTGGACCACACAACTACACACAGCCTGACCAGGGGATTTAACTGGCTCTGTATTGTCGGGGTTAATTACATAAAAGCAGAATATGACATACAAGTTTTTTGGTTAAGACAGATTTTTTTCTTCTGATGCTGAGGAGGAAAATATTACCTTACCACTACAATTACGGTCAGACAATAATTTAAAATGTGCGTGAAGGATAGAGGTTTAGCAGACATATCCCCTGAATGCTGATTCTGGGCTTGTTCAGACACTCCCATGAGGAGTGGTGTTTGGCTAGCTAGGCCACGTGCCATGTTTGACGAAAATAATAAATCATACTCTGTGGGTCTCTGAGGGGCTGGTCAGCTACATGCACAAGTGTACACACTGGAAAGACCAGGGGGAGCTAAGGGGGAGGCTATGGTCCGAGACAGACAATTCGCTGGCTCACATTCTCATGAAGATGCAGAAAAATATATCCAAGGATACAAGGAAAGCCAAGTGAATTACAATTTAGTTCATTTCAGTTATTTTCAACACCAAGCTGTTCAAAGGCAATGAAAGGAACAGGTCTTTGACAATCACCAAGTGGATAGAACTCATTTGAAGTATGAATGTGTCTTTGTTCACGGTGCAACACCTGAATACAATGCTGTGCATTTGAACAGCCCACAGAGCAAAGTGCTAGAGTAATTTGTGATCTCTTTAGAGAGCTCAATGGTGTTAAGGTGGCTATTACAGTTTGTATTCCAGTGTACGAATAGATCATCAGTCATAAATTAACCACATGAATGGGAATGATTCAGAATTGGAAGAAGAATTTGCCCGTAATCATTTATTAGAGCACTGCAGTGGGTATGAATAAAAGGACAAAGCCCATGTGAAGAATCCAATTCCAACTGACATGGGGGCAAGTTGTCAGATACAACCAAAGTGTTCTATTGGGAACTGACTGAGAAAGTTTGCAATGTTGATAAAGCAAAGAAAGTAAAGGGAACCTCCCAGCTAGCACATAACGTTCTGAGAACTAAATGTTTCTAAGAGCTTGGAGAGAGCGTGGTTGTCCTATGGTTATTTTGCCAACATGGTTACATTACATTTTTGTAATGTTTTAGGAACATCCTCCAACTGGTTTGATATTGAGAATGTTCTCAAATAGTTCTGAGGATGTTAAAAACGTTCTTCTGTGGGAATTTCAGTACTTCACAGCATAACGTTTCCTACAGGTTTACTCATGATTCTATTTAAAATAATATTCTCAAATTGTTACAAGAATGTAAAGCCACAACCCACTGGGCAAAAACTGGTTGAATCAACATTGTTTCTATGTCATTTCAACCAAACATTCTATGTGATGATGTTGAATCAACGTGGAAAACTGATTGGATTTGAAAAACAACGTCAAGGAATTGTCTTTTTTTTCACCCAACTTTTAACCTAAATCCAATGACATGGTGCCATTTTTCTTTGTTGATTTCACGTTGAATTCCCATTAGTTGACAACTCGACCAAATGTAAATCAAAACTAGACATTGAACTGATGTCTGTGCCCAGTGGGAACATTCTTCTGTGGGAATTTCATTGTTTCAGCATAACGTTTCCTACAGGTTTCCTCATGGTTCTATTTAAATTCATGTTTTCTAAATTGTTCTGAGAATGTTAAAAAACAACATTCCTCTGTGGGAATTTGAGTATTTCCACACAAGTTCTGATGAGGTTCTATTTAATGTCATATTTTTGCTACATTCTGGGAATGTTCTCAAAAATGATGTGACTTCTAAGCCCGTTCAGAGAATATATGGTTATCTTTATGTCAGTTCTTGGCAATATTCTCAGAATGTTCTAAAAAAAAAATGTAATTCTACAGATTAACATTAATTTAGCTTCACCAGTTGAATGATATGGTAACATTTTTATTTCTGCCTAAATAGACATACCCAAACAATTAATTTTCATAAGAAGGCCATAAATAATAACTGGTAGTTTTAGAAAGGTATTGAACTCACCTTTCAGGCAAAAAATAGTTATACATTGCTGAGGTGTACTCACTTTTGAGGGCACAAGCTCATAGTACAAATATTATAAAACATCTAATTATACACAACTTACTATAAGATTTCACATTTCTTATAACTGTAAAATAAATATCATACTTTGTGATATTGGCATTATTTCATAACTGCCAACAGATAAATTTCTCCTAAATGTCCATTAGACGTGCAGAGACACATGTGGGCAGACTCGATACAACTTAAGCTTTAAGTATGAAGTGATTAGTCCGCCTGTGACCAAAGGAAAGTGGTCTTGAATTCTATAAAATTATTTAGTATTTTTTTCATGTTGAGAGCTCTATATTTGGCAGTGAAGATCAAAGTGAGAATAAATTAGTATGGTGGATCCACTAGATTCTCTTATTTCATATGCACAGGGTTGAGTTTCACAGACAGAGAAAATAGTTTGTTTGTCTGGATAGGCCAGAAAATATGACACGTCACTCCCTATGCAAATGTAGGGTCTGAAAGATGACACTTCAAATCAGCTCTGCTGGACAAGTGGTAGCGGAGAACAGAGAGATGGGTCTTTCTTGCACTATACAATGTTCACGGGTGCTTTGTACACCATTATGTAAGTCGGAACCACTCAAAGTTCCCAAATAGGGGACTTAAATATCTAAGAGGTTATTCCATTCTCAGAATGTGAAGAAAGTTTTCCATTAAAATCACTAGAAAACTTTAGTAGCCTTCAGAAAACATACTAAACACGTTATTTTAAAAACATTTACATTCTGTTCTAAGAACATGAAAAAAACATTCCATAAAAACACAAGAAAAAAGTGCTTGTTTCCTTCAAAATGGGGTCTGTTTGAATGGACTAAAATGAACAGTTTTATATGCGTCAAATAACATGGCAACCTAGCTCCATCCTGGTGGCGCAGTGGACTAATTCCAGAGATAGAAAACAGAAGATCATAGGTTTGAATCTCACTAATGCACATCACAATGACATAAAAACTGCTTGCATGATTAATCCCTAAGCAAATTAATTTCTATGTGACCTACTGTAACTGTGCTTGGAGTTCAAAACAGTTAACCACAAATAAACTAACTTTCAATAATAACCTTAACAAAACTTTCATAACATTTAGAGAATTTTCTCAGAATGTTTTTTTCATTACCTTCAAATAACCTATAATTTCCATTATCATGGTGTTAATAAAATCTCCCAGGAAAACTTTCAGGGAACCAGAGTAAAACCTTCCCAGAACCTCCCTGAAACCAAAAAAATTATGTTCCCAGAACAGGCGAAATATTTGCAGAAAATCTAAAAAGAAACGTATGGCCTCGTTCCCACAACCAATGTGAAACGAAAAACATACGGTCCCACAACTTCCAAGGAACAAACTGGGCTAGCTGGGCTGAGTTTGAAGCATTTGAGGTAATGTGTGAAGTAGTCTGTCAATTCACTGTATATCATTGTACTCAACAAAACAGTTTAATTATATTTGGTTGGACATTCTTGCTGCTCTCCTGTGAGTTTAAAATGACAGTGACAAATTAGCTAAACGACAGCTATAGATCCTGAGATTGACAGAAAATAGTAACTTTCAGAAGCAACTACACCAATAAATTCACCCTCAGGTGAAACATTAAGGCTTATCACAATGTCATTTCGCATTCAGCAAATTACAAATGACATGCAAGCCTCTCTCCCTCGAGCTCCCAACACACAACAAATTATGCAAGTCACTTAATAGCACTTCTCTAAGTGTAAAAGAAGCTTAAGGGACAACTTTATGCAGCCCCTATCACACTTCCAGGGAAATCCTTGAAGGTCATACATTATAACATAATTTATTGTACACTGTAAATGCTCCTCAGATTTTTCTCTGCCAGTTGGGGGACGAGGAATGAGAGAACATATTAAGTAAACCATGAAGTTTAGAAAAATCTTGCAAGAAGGTGGCATAAAAGGAGGTCTGTGGCCAGGGACACAATGAGAATGCTGGCAGTGGCAACATCTTTGGTCCCATGCCGGTGGATCAATACCATCCAAATAATTAAACAAGGGAACTTGTTACATCATTAGTCCCTCTCAAACCTCACCTGCCATTGCCATCAGTTTCTTTCCACGAGAGGCAGAGAAGATGACAAAAGAGTGGTGGTATGTAGCATTAAACATAATCTGTGGTGAAGTGGAACTGCTATATCGCAGAAATTGATGAGCCAATCAAAGAGAGAAACAGAGTTTAAGACTCCACCAGAGTGAGGCCTGCTGGAGAGAAAGAGGTGCAATGACTGAAAACTATTGTTTTCCATTAGTGGAAGTGTCATTACACATTTGGTTTATGTACACAAACGGACTGTGGTGTTTTATTATGGTATTTAAAAATGCATTGTGGTGAGAAGTAGTGGATGATGTGTTAAATACTAAACCAAATCGCTTTGATTGAGAATGGGAAATAGTTATTTCTGTATTCTGCACAGTACTAAAAAGAAGATGTCTTGTGCGGAAAGTATATCTGAGATAGACCCATTAGTGCAAAGAAATCTACTGCTTTAGTGTGTCATATCTTTAATTGTTATGGTTATTAATGCAGTTACATCAGGGGTGGACTGGGACAAAAATTCAGCCCTGGCATTTCAGCCACAGAGCGTGTCTGTCTGTCTGTCTGTCATCTCTGTCTTCGCTTCTCCTTGTGCTCCTCTGTTATCTGTCTGTCACTCCTAAGTATTAATTGCTATTACACATAGAGCCAGCATATTAAGGAACTGGCAGTACGTCTGTGTCTCCCCCCTATGTAATGTTACCTGACACCAGAGTCACTACAGCTCATAAACCAAACTCGCTGGGTTGAAGAGACAGATTCAGAATCAAATAAAATACACAAAAGGTCACTTTTACTATAAAACATAATGACTTGAGTTTAGTAAAAAGCACTGTACCCAGTGCATTCGCAAAGTATTAAGACGCCTTTACTTTTTCCACATTTTGTTACATTACAGCTGTCGTGACTATCATTAATGTGATGACTGCTATTTATTGAATAATTACCTACTACGTTGAATTATTACTCAATTCAATTAATCATGTAACAATTAACTCATTAGGAATTTGGGGTACCACGGGAACAGTTGTTTACCGAGTTACTATCTCCCAACTTTAAAGATGATCTAAATATCTCTTACATCAATAACAGTCAATTATTAATTATTACCTCGCCAGTCTCATTCTGAACATCGTGTAATCGTTGGATATCTGCACAAACCCTAACCTAAGTGATGAATCAGCGATACACAAATTGGCTTAGTAAATAAATAATTAACTAACTAACTCATCAGACAGAACACAAAAAGAAACAGCGTAGGTTATTGATTACATACATTAATACAATGAAAATGGAGTGGACTAACAAAAGCATGACCGTTTGGTTACGCAATGGACAGGGGTAGAGTATGTCAGGAGAGGTAGAGACAAAGAGTCAACTTCTCGGACATACATTTGGAAGCCACGCTCATGGGAATATGAATACTTTGCACCTGAATGACCACTCATTCAGAAAATAAATGCAATATATATACATGTAGATGTCTCTCTGTTGAAACCACTCAATCCATCTATGGGAAGTGGTTCGATGTAAGTCTCTGGTTGTCCACCAGAGGTCACAATGTCCTTCTTAGTTGTAGGCTTCGGCTGTCTGGGAGTGTTCATGAGAAAATATACTTCAGGTGTACCACACAGTGTTCAGAGGGACCTGTCTTCCCTCTCAACTTTGGTCAAATGTTCTAAACTACTTTACTGGCACAGCTGCAGATGGTGCATGTAAACCAGACCATGTTTGTAAACCAGACCGTGTTTTGGTCTGGTTTACAAAGTTTCTCAGCATTTCAACATGTGGTCCACGTTCTCTGGTCTCTGGTGGATTATTCAGGGTACAGCTAGGACCACTTTACATCCCGGCAGCAACCCGGTATGTTTTGGTCTAATGTAAATTTCTTTAGCATGTCCTTTTAAGCACTTTGATCTTAGGGACTTTCCACCACGCTGACACAATGTCTGTGCTCATGTGGGCGTGGTTACTGACTTGGCCCAGGTTTGTACGAAATGCCATAATCTCATTTAGAAGGCTAAAATCACATTTCTATCTATTCAAAAATATTGTCATACTTAATCATATATTTTATACAACATTTAGTTCCAAACCTGACAACTAGAAGGTGTACACACTCAGAAATAGTTATTTAGTTATACCATCCTTAATATTGAAGGCCAATTTGATGGAGAGTGATATTTTTGAAGTTACCACTGGAGCAGCCTCTGCTGAGGACTTGCCGTCTCCCCGTAACGTTACAATGGCCGCTCCATCTCCATTCTTTTTGAGCAGCAGAAAGAACTGCCTCTTACAGCTAGAGCATTATCGTGAGAAGCTAGAGCCTGACCGTGTAAAATATGAAAAGGAATTTAGGAATTTAAACAGGATTTGGAGCGTGCTAAATTCAAGATGCAACAAGAGCAGCTAGAGCTGGTTAGGGAAGGAAAGCTCTCAGGGGAGAGTTTGCTCTGGGAAGGTGACCCAGATTATTTACCTTTCATTACAGAGGGTTTTGTGTCTGTTAGGAAGTAAGGACCTTGTGCCAGTGAAGATCCTGATAGACACAGGTTCCTCTGAATTGTTTGTGTTGGAGTCGGTGTTACCCTTCTCTGCTGAGACTGACTTGGGGAATAGTGTTCTAATTAGGGGAATAGGTTTGAACACTGTTAGTCCCATTGCATAAACTGATGTTGGATTGTGGACTGGTGAAAGGTGAGGTTGTTGTGGGGGTGTGTCCTTCATTGCCTATTGAGGGTATTGACGTTATCCTTGGGAATAACTGGTGAGCATGTATGGCCTGTCGTTTTTCCATCGCTAGTGGTTTCCGCTAAGCCGTAATTTTTAGTGATTCCTGATGAGAGTGCGCAGAGTTTCCCAGAGGTGTTCCCTACGTGTGCAGTGACACATTCTATGAGCCGTGGCGACCTGGTCACTGCGCCGGTTAACTAGAATACCACAAAGAAATGTCACTACTTTCCCTTTTATCCATTTATCTGTACCCCGCTCTGATCTAATCAAGGTGCAACGGGCTTACCCCACATTAGAAGAGTTGCGTGACCAAATTGTGCCTATAGAACAGTTGGGAGATGTTACCATGGCTATTTTCTGCAAGAGGATATCCTGATGAGAAAGTGGGTGTCTCCTGGTAGTTGTTTTCAGGGGGAGGTGATTAGTCAGGTTGTACCAGTTATTAAGCTTGGTGGGTTGATTTTGACAACTTCCCACAACGACGTTACTGTACTTATGGGTGTGAGGAAAACCTACAATCGCATATTAAGATATTTTTGGGGGCCTAGGTGAAAGAGGGATTTTTCTGAGTTCATCAAAACTGGTCACGCCTGTCAATTAACTGGTAAACCTAATCAAGCTATTAAGCCGGTTCCACTGTGTCCTATTCCTGTACTCAGCCAAACGTTTGAGTATCTGATTATTGACTGTGTTGGTCCTCTGCCTCGTTCTAAAAAAACGAGGCAGGTAGTTACCTGTTCACTGTGATGTGTCAGATCACTAGGTTTCCTGCTGCCTACCCTCTTCGGTCTATCATGACTAAGTCTGTGCTAAAAGCTTTGACTCAGTTTCTCTCACGGTTTGGAATCCCTAAGGTCATTCAGAGTGATCAAGGATCTAATTTCACCTCTAATCTGTTTGGCCAGGTTCTCCAACAGCTCCATATTAAACACAATTTGTCTAGAGCCTATCACGCGCAAAGTCAAGGAGCGCTGGAACGTTTCCATCAAACACTTAAGTCTTGGTTGAGAGCTTATTGTACTGAGATGGATAAGGATTGGGAGGAGTTGCCTTGGTTACAAGGCACAAGGTTCAGTCCAAATTACCTTGTGTTTAGACATAGGGTGCGTGGACTTCTATATGTTCTCCAGGATGACTGGAAGTCCCCCAAGCCACCTCAGTCCCTGTTATCTTGTGTGTGATTGCCTGTACGCCGCCGGTGAAATGGCTAAAGAGAAGCTATCATCTTCACAGGAGAGGATGAAAGGCATATTTGATCGGCGAACTGAGCCTCGTCACTTTAGTCCAGGTGACCAGGTTCTTGCTCTGCTGCCAATTGTTGGATCTCCTTTTCAAGACAAGTTTCAAGGTCCATATACAGTTGTGCGCCAGTGGACTGAGCAAAACTATCTAGTTGCCACTCCAGAACAGAGAAAAGCACACCAACTGTGCCATGTAAATGTGTTAAACCCTATTATGCACGTTCCTCTGAGGCTGAACAGTGGGAGTCTACAGAGGATGGTAAAACCTGTTCTTTTGGCCGATACCGTTATTTCGCTGGGTTCTTGTCATGCTAGGTTCATGCATGAAGAGGAAGATGTTCCTGGTCCCGACGATTTCATACTACAGGGAAACTTGTTTATGGCTCTATCATGTCCTAAGTGTCAATGACAAAGAAACAAAAATGAATAATAGCGTAAACAAAAAACATACAAAATATAGTTATCAGATCTTAATCATCTAATGGAACTGTATTCCATATACGTCCACGGTCTTGGGAAAATGACCCTATCATGGCATTGTGTCTAATGTCATATCTAGGGCGTTCTTAATTAGCGGTGTGTTGCTTAGGGCACTATCCTAAGTTGAAACCTACATGATAAGTCTACAGCTGTAAGTCACCAGCTTCGGGCAGCCTACAGGGATGACCAATGGACCTCTGGGGAGATACTGGTAAGTACGGTAGCTGTAGAGCCAAACGCTTCACGGTAAATTTTTTACTTTACCAAGGCTGGTGTTTTGCTTGGACCCTTAAGTGATCCTAGCATAAATCCTCATTTCAATGTTCAGTTTATGCTTACACAAGCCAGCTTCTTTCTATGGTGCTACCCATTCCAGGGTTAGGAGGACTTGAAAATGAGCCGGAGCTGAAAGGAACACCAAAACTAAAGGTATTCTGGTTTCAGTGCATTTTATTTAAACAAAAATACATACAGCCTAGCCTATCAATATGTAGGCATACTGTGTAATAAAATAGTTAATTAAAGAAGGTAAAAACAAATTAGGCTAGAAAATGATTGTGTTCTAATAACGTGAATGTGTTTTTACAGAGCAGACAACCATGCCGACCACCATCTGTGAAGATCAGTGGACAAAGGGCTGGACAACGGCCGCACTGAAGAAACGCATGGTTGCCAAGCAAGCGGTTAGTTTTACTAGATTCTTAAAATGATTACGCCGCATTTGTTGGAGTCACTATTAATTCTTAATTCATCTACCGTTTCTATCATAGGCCACTGTAATCGATGGAGGCTCAGGGCAGTACCATTCTGCTCATCTGATGAAGGTGCAAATGGATCAGATTCACACTTTGAAGACCGAGATCGAGTCGTTGAAGGAAGACCAGCAGAAAGAGAAACTGAGGGCAGAGATACCGGCGACAGCTGATGCATTGGTCCAGAGCCAGGCGCCATTAGCGGAGAGTCAGGCAGAGAATGACTCGTTGAAGAGGGTGGGGAACGAGATGGAGTAACAATCCATGCCAGGCACACCTGTGAGCTCTGGAACTCCACCTCCGACAGGCAGAGTCAACATACCTGGCGGGTTGGTCAGGTCGTCGGTTCACCCTGACATTTCCATTCCTCTTCTGACAACAGAACTTGACCAAGGCAAATGTGGCTTAACAGTGAACCTCCTGGTGTTCATCATTAATACTGTGTCTCAGAGGTTTCTGTCCATGACTGACACTACCTGAAAGAGCATTAAAGACAGAGTTATATTATTATTGGAACAAAGTTGTCTAATGAAGGTAAACAAATTGTTGCTTACTGGAAAATACACACATGGTCACCTTGTTCAGCACAATTATGGCTGTTAGCAGGTAGTTGGACAATAGACTTACCTAGGAGGGTAGGGGGAGAATTCTATCGTCAAATGTATTTCCTTGTTAGGTTGGCCGTGATTGGTTGCAATTTCAGTTTAATCCACCAGAAAATACAGAATAAATAATAGAACAAAAGTATTGTTAAAATTGCTATTTACAGTGGCTTGCGATAGTTTTCACTTCCCTTCGCATTTTTCCTATTTTGTTGCCTTACAACCTGGAATTAAAATGTATTTTTTGGAATGAAATAACCTCCAAAATATCATTATATATTATTAGTCATATAGCCCGGCAGCTACATAAAGCTGAGTTATTCATGGCATTCACTTATTCATGGCATTGAATCAAAATAAATAAGTACCAACATTCTTTCTGATAATCTTTAATAAGGAAATGTTTTGGTTATGCTTAGCAGGACAAGATACCTTTACCAACACCTCTCTGTATTTTGATCATTTGTGGTTGGGGCCTCCCGGCACGGGTATCGAAACTTTATAACCCATGAGGCGGCTTTTGGTTTTAATTTATATGTAATTGTTGGTGGAAAGTCACGTCATATTTTCCGATATACTGTAGACCTACTGTAGGCGACATGAGTCTCACTAGTGTTGAGTAATGTGGTGTAGGTCTTGTTTATTTAAGGAGCATATTAAAGTTAGAAGCAACAGGATTTTAAGCAATAGCCTACACCTATTTTAGCACCGTTTCGCGATGCTCTGAGGAAAAGCATGGGGACTGGTCTTGATAAATCAATGGGATTGATATTTTCACTGAATCTATATTTGGGTATAGAAATGTTATGTTCTTAGTGTAACCCTTATTTAACAAGGCAAGTCTGTTAAGAACAAATTCTTATTTACAAGGACAGCTTATTCCTTCCTCCTTGTCAGGGAATTGAACCCCATTCTCCCGCGTGCCCACACGACACGGGGATTTTTTAGCTAAACAGTCAAGTACTGCAGCCTACTCCCGACCATCACATTGTACAGCACAATATTTTCCGTTCCATCCTAACTGAAAACCAGATGTTTTTTTTGTTTTATTCTTGGAATAGAAACACCATAATATTAATCAAATTAATTAAGCAAAATTTCTTTAAATTAGTCCCATATAATGTTCTCACAAAAAAGGTTTTAAATTCTCCAGTACAGCCACTATTGAAGGCTATCAAATGCTTCTCAAAGATTCCCTCTGGTGGTCAAACTAGCACTAACTAGCATTAATGGTACCAGTGGTTCACACTTAAATAACATGCCATAGAATTCTGCTGCACCATGCAGGCTGCGTCACAGTACGCTGTAACTTTTAAGTCATAAAACCGTTCCAACTCCCCCTTCTGGTGGGAGAGAGGGGGGTCTGACTATCTGCCAGCCATGTGTCGAGCTGATCTGGCACCTTTGATCCTCACCAAGGAGAGAGAGTTATGACACAGACTTTTTCTAAAATTGATTTTTTTAAATGTATCAGTCTACGCACAGTACCACATAATGACGAAGTGAAAATAGTTTTTTAGAAATGTTTGTACATTTATTAAAAATTAAAAACAGAAATACATTATTTACATAAGTATTCAGACCCTTTGCTATGAGACTTAGATTTAAGCTCAGGTACATCCTGATTCCTTTGATCATCCTTGAGATGTTTCTACAACTTGACTGGAGTCCAACTGTGGTAAATTAAATTTATTGGACATGATTTGGATAGGCACATACCTGTCTATGTAAGGTCCCACAGTTGACAGTGCATGTCAGAGGAAAACCAAGCCATGAGGTCGAAGGAATTGTCTGTAGATCTTTGAGACCGGATTATGTCGAGGCACAGATCTGGGGAAGGGTACCAAAACATGTCTGCAGCATTGAAGGTCCCCAATAACACAGTGGCCTCCATCATTCTTAAATGGAAGACGTTTGGAACCACCAAGACTCTTCTTAGAGCTGGCCACCTGGCCAAACTGAGCAATTGGGGGGAAAGGGCCTTAGTCAGGGAGGTGACCAAGAACCCAATGTGGAGATGGGAGAATATTCCTGAAGGACAACCATCTCTGCAGCACTCAACCAATCAGGCCTTTATGGTAGAGTGGCCAGACGGAAGCAGCTCCTCAGTAAAAGGCACATGACAACCCACTTGGAGCTTGCCAAAAGGCACCTAAAGACTCTCAGACCATGAGAAACAAGATGCTCTGGTCTTGTGAAACCAAGATTGAACTCTTTGGCTCGAATGCCATGCATCACTTCTGGAGAAAACCTCTCAACATCCCTACGGTAAAGCATTGTGCTGGCAGCATCATGCTGTGGGGATTTCAGCAGCAGGGACTGGGAGACTAGTAAGGATCGAGGGAAAGATGAACGGAGCAAAGTACTGAGAGTTCCTGATGAAAACCTGCTCCAGAGCGCTCGGTATCTCAGACTGGTGGCAAAGGTTCACCTTCCAACAGGACAACGACCCTAAGCACACAGTCAAGACAGCGCAGGAGTGGCTTCGGGGCAAGCCTCTGTATGTACTTGAGTGGCCCAGCCAGAGCCCGGACTTGAACCTGATCTAACATCTCTGGAGAGACCTGAAAATAGCTGTGCAGCGACGCTCCACATTCAACTTGACAGAGCTTAAGAGAATCTGCAGAGAAGAATGGTATTAACTCCCCAAATACGTGTGTGCAAAGCTTGTAGCATCATTCCCAAGTAGACTTGAGGCTGTAATCGCTGCCAAAGGTGCTTCAAGTACTGAGTAAAAGTGTCTAAATACTTATGTAAATGTCCTTTTTACGTTTTTTCTATTATAAAATTAAAAACATTCACAGAAAACTGTTTTTGCTTTGTCATTATGGGGTATTGTGTGTAGATTGATGAAGAAAAAAGTGATCTATTTTAGATTTTTGTCAAGTAATAAAATGTGGAAAAAGTCAAGGGGTCTGAATACTTTCCGAAAGCACTGTAGGTGTATATTGCCTTATGTGTTATAAAAGCCAATCTAGCGACTTGTTAGACTATATTGAAATAATCAAAGTGTATAAATGTCCCCACAAATCCCCCTTCCCAAACTAGCCTACTATTGTAGGTATGAAAAATAGTAGGCCTAACTGGCAGCAGTGATCTGTTTGTGTGCGTGTGTATTTCTCTATTTGTTCTGTATTTTCTGGTTGGTATGTATTCAACACAGTTCCCATTGAAATCCCCTTGAGATATTAATGAAGTTGCACTTCCTAGGGCTTCCACTAGATGTCAACCGTCTATAGGAATTTGAATGAGGCTTCTACTGTGTTGTGGGACTGAATAACAGCAGAATGAATCAGGTGTCTGACAGTCAGCCATTTTCTGGTCATGTGCATTTCACATGATTAGCGACCTGCGTTCCATGGCTCCTCAAGACACAAAGAAATACTCCGGTTGGACTTTATTGAAGATTAATGATAAAAACATCCTAATGATTGATTCTGTACTTAGTTTGAAATGTTTCTTCGACCTGTAATATAATATAATATAAGAAGTTTATGTCCGACGTAACGCTGACCAGAACGAGCATTTGGATATGTATACCAAACTCGCTAACAAAAGTAGCTAATTGGACATAAATAACGGACATTATTGAACAAATCAAGCATTTATTGTGGACCTGGGATTCCTGGGAGTGCATTCTGATGAAGATCAAAGGTAAGGGAATATTTAGTATGTAATTTATGGTTTATGTTGACTACAACATGGCAACGAATTTGACTTGATTGTTCTGAGCGCTGTCTGAGATTATTGCATGGTTTGCTTTTTCCATGAAGTTTAAAAAAAATCTGAAACAGTGGTTGCATTAAAGAACAATCCTGACAAAGTGTTTATTATTTTGTGATATCATTAAGGATGGTATAAGTAAATAACTGCATCTCTGAGGGTGTACACATTCTAGTTGTCAGGTTTGCATCTAAATGTTGTATATAATCTATGATTACGTATGGCAATATTTTAGAAAAAATATAAATGTGATTTTAGCCTTCTAAATGAGATAATTGCATTTTATATAAAGCTGGGTCCAGTCAGTAACCAGGTGAGGTAATAGTTGACTGTTATTGATGTAAGAGATGTTCAGATAATCTTTAGAGTTTACGTTGGGAGATAGTAACTCGGTAAACAACTGTTCTGTGGTGCCCCAAATTCCTAATGAGTTAATTGTTACATGATTCATTTAATTGAGTAATAATTAAATGTAGTAAGTAATTATTCGATAAATAGCAGTCATCACATCAATGATAGTCATGTCACGACATATTGGAGCCCCCTTGCGAGTAATATAAACTTGAATGGGGAGCAGTATTGGGCTAGGGGGCAGTATTTTCACGTCCGGATGAAAAGCGTGCCCAGAGTAAACTGCCTCCTACTCATGCCTAGAAGCCAGGATATGCATATTATTAGTAGATTTGGATAGAAAACACTCTGACGTTTCTAAAACTGTTTGAATGATATCTGTGAGTATAACAGAACTCATATGGCAGGCTTAAACCTGAGAAAAAGTCCAACCAGGAAGTGGGATGGTCATGGCAAACCCTTTATTCTGTGGTCAGTGAACCATGTTTGTGTTGATTTTGAGGTGTACTGAATCATTATCCTTCTGGAAGATCCAACCACAGCTCAGTTTAAGCTTCCTAGAAGAGGCAGTCAGGTTTTGATTTAAAATTTGATGGTATTTGATGGAGTCCATGATACCACGTTTCCTAACAAGTTCTCCAGGGCCTTTGGAATGAAAACCTTCTCACAACATCAATGATCCACCAACATACTTCATAGTGGGGATGAGGTACTTTTCTGCATGGCTATCTTTATGTCTACGCCAAACCCACCTCTGACCACATAACCCAGTCCTATTGAAAGTTCCAGTAACATTTGGCAAACTGTCCTCTTCTAGGCCGATTGTTAAGATCTCCAGTTGCTTTAACTTCATTGGGAAAGGGGGCAGCATTGGGAAGTTTGGATGAAAAGTGTGTCCAGAGTAAATTGCCTGTTACTCAGGCCCAGAAGCTAGGATATGCATATAATTGGTACATTTGGATAGAAAACACTCTGAAGTTTCCGGCAGCTGGATTAACAAGAAGTTTATCTTTAATCCTATGTAGAACACTTGTATCTTTCAATGTTTATGATGAGTATTTCTGTAATTTCATTTGGCTCTCTGCAATTTCACTGGATGTTATTTGAGACAATGCATTACTGAACATAATGCGCCAATTTAAACAGAGTTTTTTGGACATGAAGAGTGACTTTATTGCACAAAACAAACATTTATTGTGTCACATGGAGACCTGGGAGTGCCACCAGATGAAGATCATCAAAGGTTAGTGATTAATTTAATCGCTATTTCTGACTTTTGTGAGCCCTCTCATTGGCTGGAAAATGTCTGTATGGTTTTCTGTGGCTAGGCGCTGTCCTAACATAATCACATGGTGTGCTTTCAACCTAAAGCCTTTTTGAAATCGGACACTGTGGTTGGATTAACAAGAGGTTTATCTTAAAATTGTGTATAATACTTGTATGTTTGAGGAATTTTAATTATAAGATTTCTGTTGTTTGAATTTGGCGCCCTGGACGCTAGCGAGAGAGGTTAAACTTCTTAATTATTGCCCTGATAGTGGAAATGTGCATGTTCAACCCTTGATCTTGTCATAACTCTCCTGTGACGATGTGAAGGATCAGACAACAGTGAGCCCGCTCTACAGCGTGCTCTCTCTCGTAAAGGGGGAGTGTGGGAAGTCGGCTGTTTTATTGTCGGTCATAAAATACGCTGCCCCTATGCTCTGTAGTTTTTGAGTTTGAAATGTAAACTGTGGAACACAGAGAGGCACTTGGACATCAAACGTTTTAATAATTAAACAATAATTCAACCATTTTTATATTTTTCAGAATGTGGGAGTCGTCTGTTGAAACTTAAGGGGCAGTCATGACGAGTGTGTTTCATTTGGTGATCTCATGAAGAACAGGAAACACACATACAGTTGAAGTCGGAAGTATAAATACACTTAGGTTGGAGTCATTAAAACTCGTTTTTCAACCACTCCATAAATTTCTTGTTAACAAACTATAGTTTTGGCAAGACATCTACTTTGTGCATGACACAAGTCATTTTTCCAACAATCCAACGACGACTATTTCACGTATAATTCACTGTAACACAATTCAGGTGAGTCAGAAGTTTACATACACTAAGTTGACTGTGCATTTAGCCTCTTTGGGCTAGCGGCACACCTCGACAACATCCGGTGAAATTGCAGGGTGCGAAATTCAAAATAGAAAAATCGTAATAATAAACATTCATGAAAATACAAGTGTCTTACTTCGCTTAAAAGCTTAGCTTTTTGTTAATCCAGCTGCTTTGTCAGATTTTAAAAAGGCTTGCAATTATCCGAGGACAGCGGCCCACAAACAAAAGCATTAAAAACATTTTCCAAACAAGCAGAGGCGTCACAAAAGTCAGAAATAGCGATAAAAATATGTTCTTCTGTTTGCAATCCCAAAGGTCCCAGCTACATAACAAATAGTTGTTTTGTTCAATAAAGTCCTTCTTATATCCGAAAAAATTATGTTATTTGGCGGGCTTGAGTCATTACTCCACCTGCTCCACTCGTCCAAAATGCATACAAAGGAATCCCAAAAGTTACCAATAAACTTTGTCCAAACTTTGTCCAAACAAGTCTCACAGGGGGTCTGAGGATCTCATCTCGGTACCTAATGGCAGTCAGGCTACCTCTGGCAAGCACATGGAGGGCTGTGCGGCCCCCAAAGAAATGCCACCCCACACCATGACTGACCCACCGCCAAACCGGTCATGCTGGAGGATGTTGCAGGCAGCAGAATGTTCTCCACAGCATCTCCAGACTCTCTCCAGACACATGTGCTCAGTGTGAACCTGCTTTCATCTGTGAAGAGCACAGGGCGCCAGTGGCACACCAATCTTGGTGTTCTCTGGCAAATGCCAAACATCCTGCACAGTGTTGGGCTGTAGTAAGCACAACCCCCACCTGTGGACGTCGGGCCCTCATACCACCCTCATGGAGTCTGTTTCTGACCGTTTGAGCAGACACATGCACAATTGTGGCCTGCTGGAGGTCATTTTGCAGGGCTCTGGCAGTGCTCCTCCTGCTCCTCCTTGCACAAAGGCGGAGGTAGCGGTCCTGCTGCTGGGTTGTTGCCCTCCTACGGCCTCCTCCACGTCTCCTGATGTACTGGCCTGTCTCCTGGTAGTGCCTCCATGCTCTGGACACTATGCTGACAGACACAGCAAACCTTCTTGCCACAGCTCGCATTGATATGCCATCCTGGATGAGCTTCACTACCTGAGCCACTTGTGTGGGTTGTAAACTCCGTCTCATGCTACCACTAGAGTGAAAGCACCGCCAGCATTCAAAAGTGACCAAAACATCAGCCAGAAAGCATAGGAACTGAGAAGTGGTCTGTGGTACCACCTGCAGAACCACTCCTTTATTGGGGGTGTCTTGCTAATTGCCCATAATTCCACCTGTTGTCTATTCCATTTGCACAACAGCATGTGAAATGTATTGTCAATCAGTGTTGCTTCCTAAGTGGACAGTTTAATTTCACAGAAGTGTGATTGACTTGGAGTTACATTGAATTGTGTGAGAG
This sequence comes from Oncorhynchus tshawytscha, assembly GCF_018296145.1. Lineage (NCBI taxonomy): Eukaryota > Metazoa > Chordata > Actinopteri > Salmoniformes > Salmonidae > Oncorhynchus > Oncorhynchus tshawytscha. The sequence goes on from NC_056449.1 coordinate 1,786,255, forward strand.
TTCCCTTTATTTTTTTGAGCAGTGTATATATATATATATATATATATATATATATGCTGATAGTGGATATGTTATTGAACATCCAACATTGTTTCAAAGGTACAAATTCAACATGTTTTAAACAAGGTGTGTCTATGTTGATGATTAGTTACAATGCTGACATTATCCTGTGTTAGAATTTTCACCCTCAAAACAACTTCTTTCAAATCCAATGCACTTTTCCTGTAAAATATAATCCAAGTTGCAATAATTTGACAAATTATGTTGAAATAACATTGATTCAACCAGTTTGTGCCCAGTGGGTACCCATTAGCTCTGGCAGCTAAGTTTTCAGGTCTCAGGCAAGGTTACACAACACGTGAGCTTGGTTCACCGAACCACCTCTGTTACTCTCCCATGTAGCCCAATAAATATTTTGGAGGGAGGAAAAGTTTCTTCTGAGCAGATAGAAATCAGCATGTTATCTCCCTCTATTGACAGCTGGTGTGATGATTTCCCTTTCCTCTAGGAGAAAATGACCCAAATAGGGGCTAAGCGTCTTGGTTCTGGGGAGTGATTTGGCAGCAAACTGCACCGTATTGAATAAAAATACATCTAACTCAGTCTGGGAATATTGTCCTGTGAGAGATTCACATGCAGGGGACCTGGGTGGTGGTTGGCAGGGGGTGATGCAGTAAGTTGTTGAATGCAAAGGTCCTCTCTCTCTCGCTCTTTGTGTTCCATGTGATTCAGGGCCAGAGAAGCACCTCAGGGAGAAGGGCCTGTCTCCTCACTAGGCTTTTATTAAAGCATTGCTGCCGTGCATATATGTAGAAGCTCCCTGCTGCTCTGACTCGCCACAGCACCCCTTGGGGGCAGTGTTGAGATTCAGGATATTTCCCTCACGGCATTTTTACCTCACGTGTTTCCTTGGTATTTCCATTGATTTGGTCGTGTTGCATTGACGTCTGAGGAAAAAAGAAGCATAATACCTGAAGCTACAATTTAATCAGATTCCACCGTTTGTGTTGTGTTCGTCATTGACATAGCCAATTAAAGATAAGCAAGAGGCAGTGTTACAATACAAACAGCCTTGCAGATTTTTTCCCAAGCTGTTTCCCCAGCCAGGGTATTATTCAGATCACCTTAATGTGACGCCATTTACAGGAAAAGCAGAAATCCTTATTGTCCTCCCCTTGTGGCTGTTTCTGTTGAGTCAAACCTGGATTTTGTTTAATTTCTCACCTGAGGGTGGGAAGAGAATGAATCTGCATATTTGTATTAGCATTCCATGCATACAGTACAGTAAGATCCATGAATGATTAAGACCTAATGGTGCTGCACTGTATCAGTAGTTTCAGCATATTCACACACACACCCTCTGAGAGAAAGTAACACCTACTGTACACATACTGTATGGACAGTCATAAATATTGTCACAAACAGGTGTTCTTCTATCTGAGATGGGTTCCTCCAGAGGGATTCTCTCAATCACTGCTCCGATGTTGTCTTGATATCTGCCCTTTTCTGTGTGGAAATGTACAGGACACAGCTAGGTGGCAGCTGGGATGGGATATTACACAACAGCACCTGGGAGTGCACTGTAATTAATTTTCCACAGAGGGGGCAGGGAGAGTGGGTACAGCAGGGATAGGGGGGGGGTGACTGGCAGCTTCATCATTCAGAGCTTGGCTGGGTAATGCATCAAAGGTACTGTGTGCCGCTGCTCAGAGCTGCGTCCAATTTCCCCCACTCCACCTCACTACCTGCCCAGGATTTAAGGGGCTCAATTGGGTTATGAGACCAAAGGGTGCGCCATTGCACTCATCCAGTCCGTCACAATGTGACTCTTGAAAAATGTCAAAATATTTCAACCTTCCTTGTTTCAAGTTACAGTTCAAAGAATCGATAGCTGGCACTTGTTACTTAAATATTTCAGATCTAAAACTGTGTATCAGTAGAATGGATGAGCGACTTGTGGATTGATTTAGCTAACTTCGTAATACACATTAATCCGGCGGTTCAGCATATGGCATATAATCCATCCATGAATTCTTAACCTCTTGGATTTAGGGGGCGCTATTTTAATTTTTGGATGAAAAACGTTCCCGTTTTAAACAAGATATTTTGTCACGAAAAGATGCTCGACTATGCTAATAATTGACAGCTTTGGAAAGAAGACACTGACGTTTCCAAAACTGCAAAGATATTGTCTGTGAGTGCCACAGAACTGATGTTACAGGCGAAACCCAGATACAAATCCAACCAGGAAGTGCCGCATTTTTTGAAACCGCCTAATGCCAATGACTCCTTATATGGCTGTGAATGACCTACAAATGAGCTTACGTTTTCCACGGTCTACAGTCAATCACGGATTACAAAAAGAAAACCAGCCCCGTCACTGACCAGGGTGTCTTGCTCCCAGGCAGACTAAATAACTTCTTTGCCGGCTTTGAGGACAATACAGTGTCACTGACATGGCACGCAACCAAAACCTGCGGACTCTCCTTCACTGCAGCCGACATGAGTAAAACATTTAAATGTGTTAACACTCGCAAGGCTGCAGGCTCAGACGGCATCCCCAGCCAAGTCCTCAGAGCATGCGCAGACCAGCTGGCTAGTGTGTTTATGGACATATTCAATCAATCCTTATCCCAGTCTGCTGTTCCCACATGCTTCAAGAGGGCCACTATTGTCCATGTTCCCAAGAAAGCTAAAGTAACTGAGCTAAACGACTACCGCCCTGTAGCACTCACTTCCGTCATCATGAAGTGCTTTGAGAGACTAGTCAAGGACCATATCACCTCCACCCTACCTGACACCCTAGACCCACTCCAATTTTGCTTACCGCCCAAATAGGTCCACAGACGACGTATTCACCATCACACTGCACACTGCCCTAATCCATCTGGACAAGAGGAATACCTATGTGAGAATGCTGTTCATCGACTAAAGCTCAGCATTTAACACCATAGTACCCTCCAAACTCGTCATCAAGCTCGAGACCCTGGGTCTCGACCCCGCCCTGTGCAACTGGGTACTGGACTTCCTGACGGGCTGCCCCCAGGTGGTGAGGGTAGGTAATAACATCCCCACCCCACTGATCCTCAACAATAGGGCCCCACAAGGGTGCGTTCTGAGCCTTCTCCTGTACCCCCTGTTCACCCACGACTGCGTGGCCACGCACGCCTCCAACTCAATCATCAAGTTTGTGGACGACACTAGAGTGGTAGGCTTGATTACCAACAACGACGAGACGGCCTACAGGGAGGAGGTGAGGGCCCTCAGAGTGTGGTGTCAGGAAAATAACCTCACACTCAACGTCAACAAAACAAAGGAGATGATTGTGGACTTCAGGAAACAACAGAGGGAGCACCCCCCTATCCACATCGATGGGACAGTAGTGGAGAGGGTAGTATGTTTTAAGTTCCTCGGCGTACACATCACGGACAAACTGAATAGGTCCACCCACACAGACAGTGTCGTGAAGAAGGCGCAGCAGTGCCTCTTCAACCTCAGGAGGCTGAAGAAATTCGGCTTGTCACCAAAAGCACTCACAAACATCTACAGATGCACAATCGAGAGCATCCTGTATAACCGCCTGGTACGGCAACTGCTCCGCCCACAACCGTAAGGCTCTCCAGAGGGTAGTGAGGTCTGCAAAACGCATCACCGGGGGCAAACTACCTGCCCTCCAGGACACCTACACCACCCGATGTCACAGGAAGGCCATAAAGATCATCAAGGACAGCAACCACCCGAGCCACTGCCTGTTCACCCCGCTATCATCCAGATGGCGAGGTCAGTACAGGTGCTTCAAAGCAGGAGCCGAGAGACTGAAAAACAGCTTCTATCTCAAGGCCATCAGACTGTTAAACAGCCACCACTAACAATGAGTAGCTGCTGCCAACACACTGACTCAACTCCCGCCACTTTAATAATGGGAATTGATGGAAATGTATGTAAAATATATTACTAGCCACTTTAAACAATGCTACTTAATATAATGTTTACATACCCTACATTACTCATCTCATATGTATATGTATATACTGTACTCTATATCATCTACTGCATCTTTATGTAATACATGTATCACTAGCTACTTTAACCTATGCCACTTTGTTTACATACCCTACATTACTCATCTCATACGTATATACTGTACTCGATACCATCTACTGCATCTTGCCTATGCCGTTCTGTACCATCACTCATTCATATTGTCACGTTCTTTCAAAATCGACCCAGAAGCAGACCAGGACAAGGAGAGTAGGAAGAAGGTGAGTATTTACACTTTACAAGTGAATGTGAATGGGTAGATATATCCAGGTGGCGTAGCGGGCAGCGGTGGTGAGTTGATGGGAGTAAATAGGTGGATCCAATGGGGTAGCGGAATCCTCCGACGACCAGGCGGGAATGGGGTAAATGATCCGGGTGAGTAACTGAAGACAGAACAAACGGAGGTAAGTTTAAGGCAAGCATTACGTAAAAAACAACAAAACAAATTCTATCCAACTTGAGGCTGATACTATGGCACAACATACTGTTCATGGCTAACGATCCGGCAGGGAATGGATGTCAGGTCAGAGCTTTTGAAGGGGAGAGGTGATGATCAGGACAGGTGTGCAGATTACTGATGGGATACAGGTGCGGGTGAACATCGATCTCCCAACAAGCTAATTCGCCCGGCAACCAGACAGGGTGCGTTCCAGGACACCGGAAACACACTCCAGGACAGAAACACAGGCAAACACAGACTCAGGAAGCGGGATTCGTGACAGTACCCCCCCTCCGACGAACGCCACCGGGCGGACTACCTGGAGTGCCAGGGTGGAGGCGGTAGAAGTCACGAAGCAGTTCGTCATCAAGGATCTGACGCCGAGGAATCCAACTCCTCTCTTCTGGACCATATCCTTCCCAATCCACGAGATATTGGAAACCTCGACCCCGCCGTCTGGAATCCATTATGCGGCGCACCGTGTAGGCAGGACCACCTCCGATCATCCGAGGAGGAGGAGGATGAGGAGGAGGGGGCAACAGAGGACTGAGGAGAACCGGCTTGAGGCAGGAGACATGAAAGGTGGGGTGTACTCGAAGCGTTGCCGGCAATTTGAGTCGGACCACAACAGGGTTAATGATTCTCTCCACCACAAACGGACCAATGAACTTTGGTGACAGTTTCCTCGACTCAGTCCATAGAGGAAGATCCCGTGTAGCCAACCAAACCTTATCTCCGATGGTATAAGCGGGAGCAGGAATACGGCGACGATTCGCCTGGATCTGATACCGGTCAGAAACTCTAAGGAGGACCTTCCTGGCCCGATGCCAGGTCCGGTGGCAACGACGAATGTGGGCCTGGACAGAAGGAACCGAAAGATCCCTCTCCTGAGAAGGAAACAAGGGAGGTTGGTATCCGTACAGGCATTGGAAGGGGACATCCCAGTGGCAGATGAAGGAAGGGTATTATGGGCATACTCGACCCAGGGTAATTGAGATGACCAAGAGGTGGGATCAGAGGAGACAAGACAACGCAGCGTGGACTCCATCTTCTGGTTGGCTCTCTCCGCCTGACCATTAGATTGTGGGTGAAATCCAGAAGTGAGACTGACTGTAGCTCCAATGGCCAAACAGAAGGATCTCCAGACAGCAGAGGTAAACTGAGGACCACGGTCAGAAACAATGTCACTGGGCAATCCGTGGACCCTGAAAACCTCCCTAACCAGGATCTCGGACGTCTCCGTGGCAGATGGAAGCTTGGAGAGAGGGACAAAATGAGCAAACTTGCTGAATCTGTCCACAATGGTCAGAATGACCGTGTTCCCAACAGAAGGGGGCAATCCCGTGACAAAATCCAGGGCCAGATGCGACCAAGGTCGCTGAGGAATAGGTAGGGGGTGAAGAAGCCCAGAGCTGGGCCGATTGGTACTTTTGTTCTGAGCACAAACAGGACATGCGGCAACAAACCTCCGGGTATCTTCTCCCATGGCAGGCCACCAAAATCGTCTGCGCAGTAGCGCCATAGTCCGAGCAACGCCAGGGTGACAAGCTATCTTGCTGGCGTGTGACCACTGAAGAACAGCAGAACAGACCGACTCAGGCACGAACAACCGACCGGGTGGACCGTTACCGGGGCCGGGCTGCGTCCGAAGGGTCGCCATCACATCCTCCTCAATCCTCCATGTAACGGCTCCCACGACAAGGTTCTGGGGAAGAATCGTCTCAGTCTTGGCTCCACTCTCATCCGTCTTGTAGAACATCCGGGACAAGGCGTCCGCTTTGCCGTTCTTCGACCCAGGTCGGAACGTCAGGGAAAAATTGAAGCGTCCAAAAAACAAAGCCCACCTGGCCTGATGGGAGTTGAGACGTTTAGCCGATTGCACGTAAGCCAGATTCTTGTGGTCAGTCCAGACCACAAACGGTTGCTCCGCTCCATCCAACCAGTGACTCCTCCAAGGCAAGCTTCACAGCGAGAAGCTCCCGGTTACCCACATCGTAGTTTCTCTCAGCTGGTGAAAGTCGACAAGAGTAGAAGGCGCAGGGATGGAGTTTACCGTCAGTGGAGCTACGCTGGGACAGGATGGCGCCCACCCCCACATCAGACGCTTCCACCTCAACAACAAACTGACGGGAAGTGTCAGGTTGAGAGAGAATCGGCGCGTTGGTGAATCGGCTCTTCAAGTTCAGAAATGCTCGGTCTGCCTCAGGAGTCCAACAGAAAATTCTGGTGCAAGACGTCAGAGCAGTTAAATGGGGCGGCCACCCGGCTGTAATCACGGATAAACCTCCGATAGAAGTTCGCAAATCCCAGGAATCTCTGGAGCTGCAATCTCGTACCGGGCCGGGCCCAATCCCGAACCGCCCGAATCTTCTCTTGGTCCATCTTGATCTCACCCCTGGAGATGATGTACCCGAGGAAGGATGTAGTGTGGGTGTGAAAATCACACTTCTCTGCCTTCACAAACAGACGGTTCTCCAATAACCTCTGCAGGACCTGCTTAACATGCTGGATGTCGCTGGAAAGCTCCTTGGAGAAAATCAGGATGTCATCCAGGTAAACGAACACAAACAGACCGATCATATCCCTCAGCACGTCATTCACCAAACCTTGGAACACTGCTGGAGCGTTGGAAAGTCCAAACGGCATCACCTGGTACTCGAAATGTCCCATAGGTGTATTGAATCCAGTCAACCACTCGTCCCCCTCTTTGATCCGAACCAGATGATACGCATTGTGTAGATCAAGCTTCGTAAACACAGTAGCACCCTGTAAAGAATCGAAAGCGGAGCTCATCAAGGGCAAGGGGTACTTGTTCTTGACCGTAATATCATTCAACAACCGATAATCAATACACGGTCGAAGAGAGCCATCCTTCTTACTCACAAAAAAATCCAGCTCCCAGGGGTGATGACGAGGGACGAATGAGACCTGCAGCAAGAGACTCCTTTATGTAGGTCTCCAGGGCTTCCCGCTCAGGTCGAGAAATACTGTATAACCGTCCCTTGGGAAAGGCAGCTCCAGGGAACAGCTTAATTGTACAATCATAAGGTCGGTGGGGAGGAAGTGACTGAGCTTTCTGCTTACTGAACACCTCACCCAACTCGTGATATGTTTCAGGAACCAGGGACAAATCAGGAGGAGCAGACTCACTGACCCGACTGGGGACAGCATGAGAACAGGCAGTCCTGAGGCAGTTAGCATGCCACTCAATGCTCCAACTAGTTACCTTACCAGTCACCCAATCGAACAAAGGATTGTGTTCTCTTAGCCAGGGGTATCCAAGAACCAGAGGAACATGGGGGGAAGGCAAAATGAAAAAAGAAATAACCTCTGAATGATTCCCCGACAACAACATCTTAACGGGTTCAGTCCTCATAGTGATCCGTGCCAGAATACTGCCGTTCAGAGTGGTTGCTTCAATGGCTTCCGGTAATTGCTCCTTGGAAAGCCCCAGCTGTTCCACTAAGTCGGCATCAATGAAGCTGTCATCGGCACCTGAATCGATGAAAGCGTTAATCGCTAAACTCTGATTCTTATTTATGAGGGTAGCAGGAAAACAAGGTCTGACAGGGCTCTTGAGAGGTTGAAACTGGCTCGCTAACAAACCCCCAAACTTAACGAGCCGAGCAGTTTAACGGGCGCTGAGGACAAACGGAGATGTAATGTCCCGAGCTACCACAGTAGAGGCAGCTGTTGGTCTCATGTCTACGTTGGCGCTCGTCCTTAGTTAACCCGTGCCGCCCCACTTGCATAGGTTCAGGATCTGGCGGCAGGACTCCTCCACTAATCCCGTGTGAAGGAAAATGATCAACCCGTTCTGGTCCACTTCCTGACCCAAATGGTAACCGAGTCTCAGATTGATTAGATGGACCCCACTGCTTCTCCCTCCTCTCTCGGACTCTATTATCTACCCGAATAGCTAAGGTGACCAAGCTGTCTAGATCACTAGGCTCTGGATAGGATATCAGCTCGTCCTTGAGTTGCTCCGACAACCCCTGGTAAAAAGCCGCTTGTAGTGACTCCTCATTCCAACCACTCTCCACAGACAATGTCCTGAACTCGATCATAAAGTCTGCCACACTGCGAGCTCCTTGGCGAAGAGTGAACAAACGTTTAGCTGCGTCCTTACCTCGGACTGGATGGTCAAAAAGCTTTCTCATCTCTCCCGTGAACTCCTGGTATGAAGCCATGCAGGTCTCCTGTCGTTCCCAAACGGCTGAAGCCCATTCCAGAGCTCTTCCACGCAGCAGTTCAATAACAAAGGCTATCCTAGCCTTGTCAGTGGCGTAAGAATGGGGCTGCAGATCAAACACTAACCCACACTGCATAAGAAAAGAACGGCATCTTCCCAAATCCCCTTCATATTTATCAGGCGTCGGTACCTTGGGTTCACGGAAGGAAACCGCACCAGACACGGCAGGTGAGATGGGTGAAACAGGTGGTGAATGAATCGCCGGCAAACTGAGCTGATCCTGGATTTGTGTCAAGCTAGCAGATAAGTTCTGGATTGAACCCGCTATCTCCTGTAGTGCCGTCTTGTGTTGTCCCAATGTCTTCCCCTGCTGGGTAATGGCATGGCAAACGGAGTCCAGGTCCGCTGGGTTCATCCTTGGCCGGATCGTTCTGTCACGTTCTTTCAAAATCGAACCCAGAAGCAGACCAGGACAAGGAGAGTAGGAAGAAGGTGAGTATTTATTTACAAGTGAATGTGAATGGGTAGATATATGCAGGTGGCGTAACGGGCAGCGGTGGTGAGTTGATGGGAGTAAATAGGTGGATCCAATGGGGTAGCGGAATCCTCCGACGACCAGGCGGGAATGGGGTAAATGATCCGGGTGAGTAACTGAAGACAGAACAAATGGAGGTAAGTTTAAGGCAAGCAATACGTAAAAAACAACAAAACAAATTCTATCCAACTTGAGGCTGATACTATGGCACAACATACTGTTCATGGCTAACGATCCGGCAGAGAATGGATGTCAGGTCAGAGCTTCTGAAGGGGAGAGGTGATGATCAGGACAGGTGTGCAGATTACTGATGGGATACAGGTGCGGGTGAACATGATCTCCCAACAAGCTAATTCGCCCGGCCACCAGACAGGGTGCGTTCCAGGACACCGGAAACACACTCCAGGACAGAAACACAGGCAAACACAGACTCAGGAAGCGGGATTCGTGACACATATATCTTTATGTACATATTCTTTATCCCTTTACACTTGTGTGTATAAAGTAGTAGTTTTGGAATTGTTAGGTTAGATTACTCGTTGGTTATTACTGCATTGTCGGAACTAGAAGCACAAGCATTTCGCTACACTCGCATGAACATCTGCTAACCATAGGTATGTGACAAATAAATTTGATTTTGACATTTGAAACCGGGGTTCATCCGTGAAGAGCACACTTTTCTAGTGTGACAGTGGCCATCGAAGGTTAGCATTTGCCCACTGACCTCAGTTTCAACATCAAACTGCAGTCAGGTCAAGACCCTGGTGAGGACGACAAGCATGAAGATGAGCTTCCCTGAGACGGTTTCTGAAATTTTTGCAGAAATTCTTTGGCTGTACAAACCCCCAGTTTCATATGCTGACCGGGTGGCTGGTCTCAGATGATCCTGCAGGTGAAGGAGCCGGATGTGGAGGTCCTGGGCTGGCGTGGTGACATGTGGTCTGCGGTTGTGAGGCTGGTTGGACGTAATGCCAAATTCTCTAAAATTACATTGGAGGCGGCTTATGGTAGAGAAATTATCATCAAATTCTATGGCAACAGCTCTGGTGGACGTTATTGTAGTCAGCATGTCAATTGCACGTTCCCTCAAAACTTGAGACATCTGTGTTGTGTGACAAAACTGCACATTTTAGAGTGGCCTTTTATTGTCCCCCAGCACAAGGTGCACCTGTGTAATGATCATGCTGTTTAATCAGCTCCTTGATATGCCACGCCCTGGCCATAGAGAGGCTTTTTATTCTCTATTTTGGTTAGGCCAGGGTGTGACTAGTGTGGGCATTCTATGTCCTGTTTTCTATGTTTTGGCCGGGTATGGTTCTCAATCAGAGACAACGCTAGACAGCTGTCCCTGATTGAGAACCATACCCGGTTTTGTCACACAACACAGTTGTCTCAAGTTTTGAGGGAACGTGCATACTTAGGTACCCTTTTCCCCCACCTGTTTTATTGGAAGTTAACTCTCTGACTTTGTTCAGGGCACATAGCCCAAAGCGTCACGGTTCTTTGTTTTGTTGCCGTCATTTTTAATAAAGAGAAAATGTACGCTTACCATGCTGCACCTTGGTCCAGTCCTTCAGCCAGCAGTGACAACACATGTTAGGTGGATAGATTATCTTGACAAAAGATACATGCTCACTAATAGGGATGTAAACACATTCGTGCACAACATTTCAGAGAAATAAGCTTTTTGTGCATATGGAACATTTCTGGGATCTTTTATTTCAGATCATTAAACATGTTACCAACACTTTACGACATGTTTGTTTTATATTTTATATTTTTCGGGCCCTGCTTTCTCTGTTTAAGACCAAAACTTCTCCCATTGTTGTATTTTAACTCACATGTGCGCTCTCTCTTTTCCTGCTCGCTCCCAAAGGAACTAATGTCACTCAATGCAGGAAATGTTATCTTTTTGAAAATTCAATCTCCATGATTCTCTCAATGAGGAAACATAGGAAATTGATCTTCAAGGACATTCCTATTTATTGAATATCCGAAACATATAATTGCAGTGAAGCCACTCAACAACTACACCACACCAGTCATCCAACAGACTCCCATTCAGAGCGACACACAGAAGCATCCAGGGTCAATGCCCGGCTCAAAGGAACGTTGACAGATCTCCCACTAGGCCAAAAAATGTGAACCCGAACCCTCCAAGATCTCCCCACAGTGCCCCAATAGCTGTCCCTCAACCATTCGAGACCCCTCCCAAAGTTCCCCCTCAGAAGAAAATAAAAAAATTAAAATTACAATTAATTCCATTCCCCACCCCCAAGAACCCCCCCAATGCACCAACCAAGAAAACAAACTAAAGAGAAAAAAGAAAGACAGAAGAAAACAGCAAACAATGCTATTTTTTATTTAAAAAATTATAAGGACATCAAGGATAACTAAAATCAACTTAAAACAGCAATGCCAACTGTATATGTTTGTGTGCATGTCTGGCACTATTACATGTATGTGTGTGTTCTTGTATTCGTTAATTTGAATGAGTGTGTGTTGCATGTGTACAAACACCTGCACGTCATCAGCCTCATGCAAACCGGCATTAGCTGTAAAAACACTGCCCCTCAGTGTCATTCAAAGACATTTTAGTAATCAGCCTACTAGAGTGACTACTGTACATAAAAAAGTATCATATATTGTATCGTATCATATACCCAGGGTCTCCTGGGTGGCGCAGTGGTCTAAGGCTGTGCCACCAGAGACTCTGGGTTCGAGCCCAGCCTCTGTCGCAGCCGGCAACGACCGGGAGGTCCATGGGGCAATGCACAATTGGCCTAGCGTCGTCCGTGTTAGGGAGGGCTTGACTGGTAGGGATATCCTTGTCTCATCGTGCACTAGCGACTCCTGTGGCGGGCCAGGCGCAGTGCACGCTGACCAGGTCGCCAGGTGCACAGTGTTTCCTCTGACACATTGGTGTGGCTGGCTTCCGGGTTGGATGTGCGGTGTGTTAAGAAGCAGAGCGGCTTGGCTTGGTTGGGTTGTGTTTTGGAGGACGCATGGCTTTCGATCTTCGTCTCTCCCGAGCCCGTACGGGAGTTGAAGCGATGAGACAAGATAGTAACTACTAACAATTGGATACCACGAAATTGGGGAGAAAAAGGGGGTGAAATAAATAAATAAGTTATCATATATGTGAAAGTAATACATTATGTGACGATAATAAAAATAGGTGGGAGAAATGGATATAGAAGTTTCTATCAAATGAATGTCTGATTATTCAAATCACTCTGTCGTGCCTACTGTACTTTTCTGTACATCAGTGGCACCGCCTTACATAGCGTACTCCTCTGGTATTTCATCTAGCTGCTGGAGTGACACTCAATGGAGATTAAGTTCATACATCTATTGTACATTATTAGAAAATGTTAATGGTGTGCCTGGAGAGAATCAAATGAAAGGAAGAAAGATTGCAACCTTAGACACTAGAGTGGGAAGTTCACTCGTTCCATGGGATGTCAGATCTGCCCATGGATTAATGGCTGTAGGGAGGGCTTAGCTCCTTGAGTTGCCAGAGCTGCCCAAGAATACTGCAGCAGGGGACGTTTCATGGCACCGCATCAAGTACTCAGGCCATTCTTGTCCTATTCTGTAATTTTGTGTTTAAGGGTTCCACCATAAGGACCTTCAAGGATATCCAAACTTTTCTTTCAATGTGCTTACATAATAACCAAATGTGCATTCATTCTGGACATCCTGCACAATAATTCTGGATTATTTTTTGATTCCATAGTCATTGAATGGTAGTTCTGTCTTCGAATTTCTATATCTGTCTGCATATGTGGAGGTTACGTAATTGGGACCAGCCTCTCGGGCTCCTCAGTACTGCAAGGGGGAGGAGGAAGCACAAGGAAATAGGGGGTGAATCATGTCTCTATTTCCATCCCTTCTGACAGTGCTACTGGCTTAAATGGCCGGTGCTGAAACCTTGCCTCCCAGCAGAGCCCCCCCTGTGCTTCACAGATTCACTCATCCCTTTCCCAGGCAGGGGATAGCAACAGAGATCAGCCATATGCAAATGCAGAGAAACTGTAAAGCTATGTTTTTGGCTGTGTGTGTGCCAGGAAAGGAATGATGGAGAGAGCTCACACTACACTATAATGAAGGTAGAGAGGGTGACTGAGGGATTGAGTGACTGTCGCCATTCTCACACTTGTATTGATACAAACCAAAAAATCAGGTGTGAATCGAACCATCAACTCAGAATATCACCAGCTTCATCTTCAGGTCCTGCTGGCCAAAATCATACAACATCCTTATTTGTCTGTGTCTAATGAATGACTGCACATTCAGAGAGGTAGTCAATGTGTATGATTTGTGATTCTTTGACGAGGCACGATTTACTGTGAGTCTTTCTTCTTTTTTAAACTCTAGAAAGGCTGTGGCTGAGGTGACAGGTAAAATGGAGCCCATCTGTCATTCATAATTCAGCCAGGATTGCATGTTCCCTTTTTACAAAGAAAAGAGAGGGGCTCTGCATTTAAAGTAAGCCTTTAGTAGCTGAATATGAATGCTTTCGTCCAGATACTGCTTGAATCTATCCTAATGTTGTTATAGCAGAGGCTTTAAGATTGCATAGGACCAGTACAATATATTGAAATGTGCATATTTGAAAGAATTACGAATGGTATGGCATGAGGGGGTACAAAACACCTGTTGTATTCAGTGCAATGTGAAAATACAATTTGATTTGCTATAGTTGTTGATTTCTCATTGAATTCACATTAGTTGACAACTAATTAGCTCAAAAAGATAAAGTTGGCTGTGACGAGATTCGATTGTAAACTAATTTCAGTGTTCCAGATATTTGTTTACTATGTCATATCTACAGTGGTTGCTCCACTAAACGTTTTGTGATTATGCTGTGGGATTTAGAGGTCATTTGTGGTTTAGTACGGTACCCTGCAACACCACTTCATTGCTCCAGACCAGCGCAAGGTGGAGATAGAGCACTGATTATGTTTTTGGATCCTACTGTCTCTCTAACTGACAATGAATGGGCGACATAAATCTAAATAGAAAATTATAATTGTGCACGACTTCATTATTATTTACTAAAACTGTTGTGACACTAAGGTTTTTATTATTTTATTAGGATTATTATGCTCTGACTTTAGTACTGTAGCCCACTCCAGACCAATCACGATGTACAGCGCCTGAGTGGCGAAAAGGTCTAAGACATTGCAGAGCAGTGCAAGCTGTGTTGATACAGATGCTGGTTCAATACCTATGCTGGCCTTGACTGGGAGACCCATGAAATGACTGTAGGATTTTGGTTTCTCTCCCTCTAAAAAGATAAATAAATAACAAACTGGCTTTAGTAACAATATCTCACCCCATGTTCAAGAATAGCCTTTTTCCTCGCTAATTTCACGTTATTTGAAAACTAAATCAGCTCCAAAATATTGTTATTTTTTAACAAAGCGATTATTCAAGGCACGAGGGCACGGGAATGGCCGTAGAGCTGCGCACAGAAGACAGACCTAGCACATGGGGATGGGAGGAGGAGGAGGGGGTGGACCCCCACCCTGCCACACTGGGAAGCACAGAGCAAGACTTTAAGGGGCATCACACTAATAATGGCGCTGACTAGGGAAACGTTCCGGCTGTTCTTAGTGCAAGTCTGCACAATCAAACTAAAACAATGTAACTAATAATGGCATCTTTATGCTTTCATTTAATAAAATAATGATAAAAATACTCTTTCGAAATACTCTTGATGTTTATTTACTTATGGATCCATAACAAATTACTATGGGAATAAATATCACTGAATTACAGAAACATCCTCCAATCCTATATGTAATTATTGGCAGAGAGTCACGTCATATTTTTCGATATACTGTATTCCTACCGTAGGGGACATGAGTGACTAGTGTTGAATAATGTTCTGTTAAAAGTGGTGTAGGTCTTATTTAAAGAGCATATTGAAGTTAGAAGCAATAGGATTTAAAGAAATAGCCTACAACAATTTTAGCACCGTTTCACACTGCTCTGAGAAAAGCATGGAAACTGGTCTTGATAAATCAATTAGATGTATGTTTTGACTGAATCTCCATTTGGGTCTTGCTTAGCCTGTTGACGGGTTAGGGTTCCCTTTTGGGAACGACCCCTCCCACGTTCAGCTGGAACGTGGCGCATGGAACGCAAAAATATTCTTAGAAAAATTTAACCTCCACACATTAACAAGTCCAATAGCTCAAATGAAAGATAAACACCTTGTTCATCTAGCCAGCAAGTCAGATTTCTAAAATGTTTTACGGTGAAAACATAGCACATATTTTTGTCAAACCACCACCAAAGACACAGCTAATTTGAATAGCCACGTTGAATATGCAATCAACAACCGCAGGATTAAAAGAAAAATAATTCACTAACCTTTTGAAAATCTTCATCAGATGACAGTAATAGGACATGTTACACAGTACATTTATGTTTTTTTCAATAATATGCAATTTATATCCATAAATCTCTGTTTACAATGACGCCATGTTCAAAAAATGCTACTCAAATGTCCTGAGAAATGATGATAACCCCGGCAGATAACGTCAGATAACCATCAATACACATCATAAACTTTGACTAAATATACATGTTCTACATATAGTTAGAAAGATACACTTCTTCTTAATGCAACCGCTGTGTTACATTTATTTTTAACGTTACAGAATTCGTTCACTAGGCTATAATATGAGACGGCGCTCAGAAATTAGCATTATGTCTCCTCTATCTCGGAGTCCACAGAAACCCATAATTAACACATAAATATTCCCTTACCTTTGATGTTCTTCGATCAGAAGACATGGAAGGAGTTATACTTACCAAAAACTGCATTTGGTTTTCAAGTCTGTGTCTTTAGGTTATCAAACACGACAAATTCCGGTTGAAATGCAGCCAAAATTCTAGTGGATGCGCATCTAAACTTCAAAATTACATATTATATGTCGACTAAACTGGTCAAACTAAGTGCAGAATCAAACTTTAGCATGTTCTAAACGTGCAAAACAATCCTTAGCTCGAACAGACAAACCTACATCGTTTGGTCAATCCTGGAAGAAAAAGAGCTCCGGACCCGACGCGCGCATGAAAGTACATGTATTTTCGCGTGACCCGGAGGTTTCAGCCCGCCAAAACTCAAGGGAGCGCGCGATTCTCACAATGAGAGGCCCCACTGAAAGGGGACATTGCGCTGAAGAGATAGGAACTGTTCCCAGATCCGTAGCTGGTTAGGAAGGGTGGGGGCGATGACGTCAAAGTTGGCCCAACTTTCATGATGGCAAGAGAGAGTTTGGGAGAATGGCTGCCCTGAGAGTTCTGCTTTACATACAGACATAATTTGAACGGTTTTAGAAGCTTTAGAGTGTTTTCTATTCAATAATAATTATTATATGCATATATTAGCAATTTTTGACAGATTTTTTTTCTGTTTACTATGGGCACGCAATTCCTCCAAAGTGGGCAGTAGTCAGCCTTATCTTTAACAGGTTTTTAACCTGTTATGTTGTAGAAATGTTATGCTCTTAGTGTACCTTTATTTATCTGGGCAAGTCAGTTATGAACAAATTCTCATTTACAAGAACAGCCTACTCCTTCCCACCAGGGAATTGAACCCCAGTCTCCCTTGTGTCCACACAACACAGTGATTCTTTATCTAAATAGCCCAGGACTGTAGCCTACTCCCGACCGTCATGTTGTACAGCGCCATATTTTCCACTCCATCCTAATGGAAATCCAGAGTGTTTTTTGTTTTTCTTGGAATAGAAACACCATAACATTTAACTACATGAATCCCAAACTCTAAAAGTAATTGGAAAGGTAGATACAAATTATGTAAACAAGATGCTGTGTTTTTATTTACAGTAGTAAAGGACAGTTGGTGGCATTTTGAGAACAGGATTTCAAAGACTTTTAGCCTGATTAGCAGGACAATAGACTATTTATAGCCCAGCTACTGTAGGTGTGAACGTTCCCCTACCTGCAATGTATTCCATGCTTAAGTACTCTGAAGTGTTACATTTATAACTCAAAAGTATAGTATTTCTTCATCAACATCTTTATGCTTTCATTAATAAAATAACTAGAAAAAATATATTCAAAATGCAGATGGTAATTTAAACTACATTTGAATTGCACTTCCACCCTGCTCCACGACCATGAGTAAAACCTTGCTGAGATGATCAATGTAGTTGCATTGTAGTATCTGTCACGCCCTGGTCTTAGTATTTTGTGTTTATATATTTTTTTTGTCAGGCCAGGGTGTAACATGGGGTTATTTTGTGTTGTGTTGTGGTATTGGGGGTTTTAGTAGGTGTTGGGAATGTGGCTGAGTAGGGGTGTCTAGCATAGTCTATGGCTGCCTGAGGTTCTCAATCAGAGTCAGGTGATTCTCGTTGTCTCTGATTGGGAACCATATTTAGGTAGCCTGGGTTTCACTGTGTGTTTGTGGGTGATTGTTCCTGTCTTAGTGTTTTGTATTTCACCAGATAGGCTGTTTCGGTTTTCATTATTTCATTTTGTTAGTTTTGTAGTTTCTGCATGTATAGGTTTTCCTTCATTAAAATATATCATGAATCATCATCATGCTGCATTTTGGTCCGATCCTTGTTCTACCTCTTCGTCAGAGGAGGAGATAGAAGAGAGCCGTAACAGTATCATACATTTCTCTAGCCAAAACATCTTAATGGCCTTGACCAGTACATCTTTGCTTGTAGGCCTGGCAGAGATACGGATTAATGTTTTCAGTTGATGCCAAACAAGTTCGATCGGGTTTAACCTCTTAGAAATACCCCTCCCGGATCCAGAAGAATTGTCATCAACTGACACTAATTAGCATAACGCAACAGACAAAAAATATTACTAGAAAATATTAATATTCATGAAATCACAAGTGAAATATAGGGAAACACAGCTTAGCCTTTTGTTAATCACCCTGTCATCTCAGATTTTGAAATTATACTTTACAGCCAAAGCAAGACAAGAATTTGTGTAAGTTTATCGATTGCCTAGCATAGCATTATGTCCAGCTAGCAGTAGGTAACTTGGACATGAAAATCAGAAAAGCAATCAAATTTAAATTGTTTAGCTTTGATGAGCTTCGGAGGTTTTCACTGTTTTCATGAGACTCCCAGTTAGACAGCAAATGTTCATTTTGTCCCATAAAGATTATTTTTATAGCCGAAATACCTCCGTTTGTACTTCACGTTTGGTTGAGAAATCCACCGGAAACTGCGGTCACGACAACGCCGAAACAATATTCCAAATTGGATCCATAATATCGACAGAAACATGGCAAATGTGTTTTATAATTAATCCTCAAGGTGTTTTTGAAATATCTATTCGATAATATATCAACCGGGACAGGTGGCTTCTTAGTAGTAAAGAGAGAAACAATGGCCGCATTTGTCTATTACGCACAAATCACTCAGAGCCACCAGCTGACCACAGACGCAATGTTGTCGTTCAGGCTCATTTTTCAAAATAAAAGCCTGAAGCTATGTATTGTGACACATTAGGGAAGCCATAGAAAAAGGAATCTGGTTGATATCCCATTCACTGCTCAATAGGGACGCATCGGAACGCAGCGGTTTCTAAATAAGAGTCACTTTCTGATTTAATTTTTCTCAGGCTTTCGCCTGCAATATCAATTCTGTTATACTCACAGACAATATTTTTACAGTTTTGGAAACTTTCAAGTGTTTTTTATCCTAAGCTGTAAATTATATGCATATTCTATTTTCTGGTCCTGGAAAATAGGCCGTTTACTTTGGGAACGTTATTTTTCCAAATTTAAAAAAGTGCCCCCTAGTTTCAGAAAAGATTGAAGCGATAGTTACATGTTTGAAATTATTAGAACTTTGAACCTCAACACAAGGTGAAGAAAATAAACTCACCTCCCAGACCAGGAAAGACAGTGAGCTGTAGCCCATGAGGAAGGAACACGAGGAAGAGGTGACAATGTTCCCCTCTCAGACAATCATTGGTACAGCTGATTACCTGTCCTAAGAAGAGTATCTAGAAAAGCAAATTTAAGTGATACCATTGTACTACTCTTTCAAATCACTGTAGTATGCTACTCTCATCACCCAATGGGAACCATTGACATGGCTGGCAGAGTGAACAACAGTAGAAGAGATGGGTCCGGACCCTTCCGGACAATCAGAGCCTTACAAGTGTGCCGTGGAAAGGCCCATAACACTTCATAAGGAGGGCTGGTTCAGACAGAGATAAATGGCGAACGAAGGCATTCATACGTAAATACATTAAGGATTTCTTACTCCAAATCGGCGGAGGTTCATGTGCCAAGTATATTATTTCTGTGATAATAGTTTCTAAAATGTATCAATGATAAGTTTCTCTTTCTCTCTCCATGTCATTGTGTAAAAAGCCACCATATGTGTTAGTCCGCTAGGGACATTTTCTCATGTACTAAGTGTTTGTTTATCCTGTGTTATCATTTAGTTAGCTAGTAAATAAATAATTTAACAAATTGTGTAGTACTGAATCATGAGTAAGGCTGGGGTTTTTGCATATGCAGGAGGTTACAACTGTTCAGAATAGTGATAAGATAAGAGGTTATGATTAATACATTGACTGTTTTATGGATGTGATAGGTAAAGACCATAGAGTTTAATTTGTGCATCCCACCTGGCCAAAAGCCAGGGAAAATGCAGAGTGCCAAATTCAAATAAGTTATTATAAAAATCTAACTTTCATTAAATCACACATGCAAATTAGAGCTACACTCGTTGTGAATCCAGCCGACATGTCAGATTTCAAAAAGGCTTTTCGGGCAAAAGCATAAGATGCTATTATCTGATGATAGCACAACAGTAAACAATGAGAGAGTAGCATTTTCAACCCTGCAGGCGCAACACAAAACGCAGAAATAAAATATAAATCATGACTTACCTTTGACGAGCTTCTTTTGTTGGCACTCCAATATGTCCCATAAACATCACAAATGGTCCTTTTGTTCGATTAATTCCGTCCATATATTTCCAAATGTCCATTTATTTAGTGTTTTTGATCCAGAAAAACACTGGTTCCAACCTGACCAACGTCACTACAAAATATTTCAAAAGTTGCCTATCCCGCAGAAGTTAAACAACCGCTCTCGTGGTGCCCCAAATCCTAATGAGTTACATGAAAAATGTATTCCATTTTATTTGAAACAGGCAGGCCAGGCAAAATTAAAAGGACATATTTATATAATGAATACGTTTCGGAGGGCGGAATCTATTAAAACATTAGACCTCTCACTAAAGGCTTCAGTCTTTCAAAAGTTATACTTAAATCACCTCATGTAAAACAAGCCGTAGAAAGTTGCTTGCAATTTCAGTTTACTCCACCAGAAAAGACAGAACAAATATGATGGTTCAACTCTAATGTTATTTGATAAAAAAATATATACAAATTGTATAATCTTTGTCAATTATATGATATCATTGTCACGCCCTGACTTTAGATATCCTTATAATTATCTATGTTTGGTTAGGTCAGTGTGTGACTTGGTGGGGAAGTCTGTTTTCTATTTCTTTGTTTTTGGTCGAGTGTGGTTCCCAATCAGAGGCAGCTGCCTTTCGTTGTCTCTGATTGGGAATCGTACTTAGGCAGCCTGTTTTCCACCTGAGTTTGTGGGATCTTGTTTTCTGTTTAATTTCTTAGCCTTACAGAACTGTGCGCTTTCGTTTTTTGTCTTTGTTATTTTGTTTTGGTGTCATCAATAAAAAGTTGTTGTACACCTACCACGCTGCACCTTGGTCCACTCTTCATTCTACAAACGAGAGCCGTTACAATCATAAATAGGACTGGTGGAGTTATGTCACACATGCAGCTTACAAAAATATATGTAATAGTCTGCTCTACTCAAAATTACAACCAACTAATTGCAGCATTACCATAAAAATGGAAGAGACAAGTGGAAGGTGGAGAAAGTAAGGAACTTGTCTGTCGGCCCTGCATTAATCTTTGGGATCGGTGTACTACTAGCGTACCACTAAGACAACATCCGGTGAAATTCAAAATACAGAAATCGTAAAATTAAACATTCATGAAAACAAAAATAAATTATGAAAAGTGTCTTACATCGTTTAAAAGCTTAACGTCTTGTTAATCTAAGCGCATTGTGAGATTTCAAAAAGGCTTTACGGCAAAAGCATATGATGCGATTATCCGAGGACAGCGCCCCACATCAAAATATTTTAACAAACCAGCAGAGGCATTACAAAATCCCAAATAGCGATGCAATAAATCACCTTTGAAGATCTTCTTCTGTTTGCAATCCCAAGGGTCCCAGCTACACAATGAATGGTTGTTTTGTTTGATAAGTCCCTTTTTATATCCAAATAGTCAGTTCAGTTGGTGCCATTGATTTCATTAATCCACTCTTTCAACATGCATACAAACAAATCCAAAAAGTTACTGGTAAAGTTCGTCCAAACAAGTCAAACGATGGTTATAATTAATCTTCAGGTACTCTAATATCTAAATAAACAGTAAAGTTTAAGACGGAGAATAATATGTTCAATAGGCAAGATAAATAATGAAGAGCGTGAACCTCATTCATGCGTGCGACAAGACTACTTTTCTAATGAGGGACACCTTGGAAAAACTACAATTACTCATTCGTTTTTCAAAAAACAAGCCTGAAACCCTTTCTAAAGATTGTTGACATCTAGTGGAAGCCCTTAGAACTGCCAACTGGGCCCTATCTATTTGTTTTTCCCATAGGCTATCATTGAAATGGCCGGTGACCTCAAAAAAACTCAAAATTTTAACAGTTTTAGAAACTTCAGTGTGTTTTCTATCCAATACTACCAATTATATGCATATCCTAGCTTCTGGGCCTGAGTAACAGGCAGTTTACTTTGGGCACCTCAGTGATCCAAACTTCCGAACACTGCCCCCTAGCCTTAATTAAAGACCAAAAGTGGTTAAAGAAAATTGTGATAAATAAAAAATGATACCAGTTTCATTTAAGGGAAAAAAAGACAGCTGTCTGAAAAATAGTAGAACACCAGTCTCAACATCAACAATGAAGAGGCAAATCTGGGGATGCTGGCCTTCTATGAAGAGTTCCTCTGTCGTGTCTGTGTTCTTTTGCCCATCTGAATCTTTTCTTTTTATTGGCCAGTGTGAGATATGGCTTTTTCTTTGCAACTCTGCCTAGAAGGCCAGCATCCCAGAGCATCCTCTTCACTGTTGACGTTAGACAGGTGTTTTGTGGGTACTATTTAATTAAGCTTCCAGCTAAGGACCTGTAAGGCATCGGTTTCTCAAACTAGACACTCTAAAGTACTTGTCCTCTTGCTCAGTTGTGCACCGGGGCCTCACACTCCTCTTTCTATTCTGGTTAGAGACAGTTTGTGCTGTTCTGTGAAGGGAGCAGTACACAGCGTTGTACCAGATCTTCAGTTTCTTGGCAATTTCTCGCATGGAATAGCCTGACGAGTTTCAGAAGAAAGTCTTTGTTTCTGGCCGTTTTGAGCCTGTAATCAATCCCACAAGTGCAGATGCTTCAGATACTCAACTAGTCTAAAGAAGGCCAGTTGTATTGCTTCTTTAATCAGAGCAACAGTTTTCAGCTGTGCTAACATAATTGCAAAATAGTTTTCTAATGATCAATTAGCCTTTAAATGTGATTAACTTGGATTAGCTAACACAACATGCCATTGGAACACATTGGATTGTTGCTGATGATATGCCTCTTAATGCCTATGTTGATATTCCACGAAAAAAATCTACTGTTTCCAGCTACAATAGTCCTTTACAGCATTAACAATGTCTACACTGTATTTCTGATCATTTTGATGTTATTTGAATGGACAAAAAAATTAGCTTTTCTTTCAAAAACAAGGACATTTCTAAGTGACCCCAAACTTTTGAATGCTAGCATTACATGTAACATTATTTACATGTGCAATGATGTTTTTGATAATAATAATTTTTAGATTTAGCTATTTTATGATTGTACATTTTTCCAATCGTTTCTTCTTGGGTTCATACAGTATGTAAAGCATGTACAATATGTTGGTATTATGAGGGCTAATAATATAAAATAATTAAATGGTCGTTTGACCAGAAAGAAAAATAACTGTATTTCAATACCAGTTATTTTATTTAACTAGGCAAGTCAGTTAAGAACAAATTCTTACTTTCAATGATGGCCTAGTGGGTTAACTGCCTGTTCAGGGGCAGAACAACAGATTTGTTCCTTGTCAGCTCAGGGATTTGAACTTGCAACCTTTTGGTTACAAGTCCACTACTCTAACCACTAGGCTACCCTGCCACCATCAATGTTGTAATGCTGTAACAATACTGTGTTTTGGTAGCCTGGTGCCTTACTGAGTCTTAACTATTGTTTATTCACCATGAAATAAAACATGTGTTAACTTTGAGAACACATTTAAGTAGAATACCTGGTCCTTTCGCATTATTGAACTGATGTATTACTTTTCATGTCTTGTGGGAAAAGTTATGGTCCAACAGGGGCATAGGCATGGGTGGGCCTGGGTGGACACAGGCCCACCCACTGGGGAGCCAGGCCCTGCCAGGCCCACCCATTCAGATTGAGCAAAAACAAAAAAAAACAATACATTATTATTACAAAAATACTCCTCAGCACCCCTACTTGGCCCATCCAATGAATTTCTGGCTACGCCCCTGTGGTTCAATAACCACAGTGACGTTCAAATGTGCTTTTTTGCTGTAGTCTAGATCCTATGGTACTGTAATAGCCATGGTTACAGTAGTAGGGTTACAGTGGGGTTACAATAGTTGTAAATGTTTGATGTGAAAAGAAGTGGCTGATATTTAATGGCTGTCATTTTAAATCAGGCATGTTGTGGGGCTGCAATTTAACAGAAAGCTGAATAAAATCAAACATGATTTGCAGAAAGTTTCTCAAGACAACCTCTCTGGACAAAATATTTTTTTAAATACCAAGCCCCAAAAGATTGGAGCCTAACATAGTTTAAAAAATGCTGTGTTCTTTCATTTATGAGGTTCGGGAAGTATTTAAAAAAAAATTGTAAATACATTGATTCACATGAATAAGATACCAAGTAAAAAGTCATAAAATCTATTCCATTTACAGTGTCATAAAGCCTTCAGTCAACTTGTTTAAACAGGTCATAAAACATAAAACCTTATAAACATAACTCTGTATGTTTCTTTATAGTGTTCTTTATCTAGGTAATGTTATGACATGATTATGTCAGTTTCATGCTTGGTGTTTTTTTAAGATGTGTCACAATGCCTCTGGGGTGAACGACACGTTAATCAGTTATGGCACACATCACTCATGGCTATGGGCAACACTTGTTCCTCTTGTCTACATTCTTCATATTACACTCCAATGAACCAGAGATGTCTCCTTTGCCACAGGATTAAGTCAGTGGCTTAATTGTGCATGTTTGGTGCACGAGGTGTGGACGGACAGAGTCAAATTGGACCTGACAAAACCAGTGAAGAATCAGGCATTTTACACTCTGATCTAAACACTGAACTGCAGAAATACTGTGGGGGAGAGTGGGGTAAGTGGAGCCAAAGGGGTAAGTTGAGCCATCCTTGTTTCTAGGAAACCATACACAAAATGTATTATTTGACCTAATATTTATTCATTTATGTGAGTCTCTGAAGGAAAAAAAACACATGGAAAAGGTGGTAAGCAAATTAGTTCCCCAAACATTATTTTTGTCAAATTAATGTACTGTGTTACAGGTTTGATGATGGTTGTATCTCAACCAGGGGTGTCAAACATACGGCGAAACCAACACAATATACTTTA
The DNA here is from genome assembly GCF_018296145.1 of Oncorhynchus tshawytscha. NCBI lineage: Eukaryota > Metazoa > Chordata > Actinopteri > Salmoniformes > Salmonidae > Oncorhynchus > Oncorhynchus tshawytscha. Next base: position 1,811,255 of record NC_056449.1, read on the forward strand.
AAATGACTCAACCTAATTGAAACAGTTTCTTGACTGTCCACCTCGCTAATAATCACTTGAAAGTCAGGGAGTATCAGAAATTCCAGAAACTATGGATAGACTATTTTTGACAGCAAGGAAATATAGCCAACATTCAGTGCAGCCGATGCGGCACCGGGGCAAAATTAGTTCAACACCCTTGATCTAAACCAAAGTAGATCATTTTAACCTGTCTAGGACCCTCGCCAACAGCCAATGAAATTGCTGGGCGCCAAATACAAATCAACAGAAATCTCAGAAATCAAATTTCTCAAACATACAAGTTTTAGGCACCATTTTAAAGATAGAATTCTCATTAATCCAGCCACAGTGTGTGATTTAAAAAATGCTTTAGGGTGAAAGCTCCAAAAACGATTATGTTAGGTCATCACCAACTCACAGAAAAACCCAGACATTTTTCCAGCCAAAGAGAGGAGTCACAAAAAGCACAAATAGAGATAAAATTATACATTTTAGAGAGGAATAGGCCGATAGTTTTTTATATTTTCTGGGTCAAGGTTTGGCTTTTTCAAGAGAGGCTTTATTACTGCCACTTTAGTAGTGGTTTCTTTCCAACAATTTGACCATGAAGACCTGTTTCCCGCAGTCTCCTCTGAACAGTTGATGTTGAGATGTGTGTTACCTGAACTCTGTGAAGCATTTATTTGGGCTGCAATCTGAGGTGCAGTTAACTCTAATCCTCTGCAGCAGAGGAAACACTGGGTCTTCCTTTCCTGTGGCGGTCCTCATGAGAGACAGTTTCATCATAGCGCTTGATGGTTTCTGCGAATGCACTTGAAGAAACTTTCCAAGTTCTTGAAATTTTCCGGATTTACTGACTTATGACGGACTGTCGTTTATCTTTGCTTATTTGAGCTGTTCTTGCCATGATATGAACTTGTTACAGCACAAATTATTGGCTCAAACGCATATTTTCAGCTGTTTGAGGCTGGTGTACAAAACCAAAAGTTTTAAAAAACGCAGGAGAGGAAGCATAGAAATAGTACACATATAATGAATCTACTGCTTATCAGACTTGCTTTCAATGAAAATTACAGATATATAACTGACATTTCTATGTGAATTATGTCAGGTTGTGCACAAAGCTACATACTGCAGCTTTAAGTGAAGGTAATCAGGACTGGAATACAGTTCACTACAGACTGAAAGTGTGGCACCATCTGGATAATGATTTCAATGCAGGAGAATTCTCTTAACCTGCAAGGATTTAATGAAAAATAAGATGCACGTGCGACACAGAGGTCCAATTCTAATGATGAATGTGAAGAAAAGTGCATTCATCGCTTTTTTTTCTGGGATGCATCCCAAATGGCATCCCATTCCCTAAACAGTGCACTACTTTTGACCAGGGCACATAGTACACATAGTATGTGGAATAGGGTGCCATTTGAGGCGCAACCTATGCGCCTCTATTCTATGCCAGCTACTATACACCCCAACGCCCTGAGGGTCATCATGAATATGAATTCAGTCAACTTTGTGTTTATTTTTTTCCTGTGTTTTAAAGACACCTTGAAGGCATACAGAGTGTATTTGTCCATGTAAAGTAAATCCAGGAGCCTCCATTCATCATACTGTCACTACATATGGCAGAGAGTGTCACTTTGTTTCACCATGATTAAAACCATTTAAGTCTTGGGAATTGGCCTATATGGATAGGGCTAAATTGAAATGTTTCTTAAAAAAGAAATGTTGCAATTGAAAGGGAACAGTTTGGAGATATTGGGGAAATTATTAGTCCAAAGGTGAGTTCACAACAGGAAAGAAATGGGATAGTGGGGACCTCAAGGGGGAGGTGTCCATTCAGTAACATAATGCCATTCCTGGAAAATGTGCGGTAGGAGGTGTAACGTAAGACAAAACAATTACAAAGGTTTGATTGAGAAGAATAACTAGTGTCTTCAGGTAGCCACACACATCTCCAAAGCATGGACAGTTCCAAAGCAATTTCAATACACTTTTATGACTCAAAGCGTCTTCAACTATACGTTGTTTTTTTAGCTCTCCTAGCTGTGCCGTTGAGGAACTACAGCAAGCACACTGGGCAAGCACAGGTGAAACACCTTCTGACTAACAACATGACAAACCAGCACAGGTGTAACACATACTGACTAACAAGGTGACACCAATCAGTTCACTCCATGTGCTAACGAACCAACCTTGAAATATAAATGGAAGTCCCCAACACATTCATCTATAAGTACCTAGGTGTCTGGCTAGACTGTAAACTCTCCTTCCAGACTCATATCAAACATCTCCAATCGAAAATCAAATCTAGAGTCGGCTTTCTATTCCGCAACAAAGTCTCCTTCACTCACGTCGCCAAACTTACCCTAGTAAAACTGACTATCCTACCGATCTTTGACTTCGGCGATGTCATCTACAAAATAGCTCCCAACACTCTACTCAGCAAACTGGATGCAGTTTATCACAGTGCCATCCGTTTTGTCACTAAAGCACCTTATACCTCCCACCACTGCGACTTGTATGCTCTAGTCGGCTGGCCCTCGCTACATATTCATCGCCAGACCCACTGGCTCCAGGTCATCTACAAGTCCATGCTAGGTAAAGCTCCGCCTTATCTCAGTTCACTGGTCACGATGGCAACACCCACCCATAGCACGCGCTCCAGCAGGTGTATCTCACTGATCATCCCTAAAGCCAACACCTCATTTGGCCGCCTTTCGTTCCAGTTCTCTGCTGCCTGTGACTGGAACGAATTGCAAAAATCGCTGAAGTTGGAGACTTTTATCTCCCTCACCAACTTCAAACATCTGCTATCTGAGCAGCTAACCGATCGCTGCAGCTGTACATAGTCTATCGGTAAATAGCCCACCCATTTTTACCTACCTCATCCCCATACTGTTTTTATTTATTTACTCTTATTTACTCTTTTGCACACCAATATCTCTACCTGTACATGACCATCTGATCATTTATCACTCCAGTGTTAATCTGCAAAATTGTAATTATTCGCCTACCTCCTCCTCATGCCTTTTGCACACAATGTATATAGACTCTCTTTTTTTTCTACTGTGTTATTGACTTGTTAATTGTTTACTCCATGTGTAACTCTGTGTTGTCTGTTCACACTGCTATGCTTTATCTTGGCCAGGTCGCAGTTGCAAATGAGAACTTGTTCTCAACTAGCCTACCTGGTTAAATAAAGGTGAAATAAAATAAAAAAATAAAAAAATAAATTCATTACCTATAATACATCTCTGCACTTAGCAAAAGAGAGCCATCTGCGTTGCTATTTTAGTTATCAGTTAATCTGATTATTCTTTCATTGATTTAATTGAGTTTGGGTTTTTGGTATAGTTGTTTAATGTTACTCCTAAAACACTATGATAAATATAATAGTTTTTCTTCAGTGTATTATTAACAGAGCTGAGATTTACTTTGAAAAAAAGTAAAGTGTAGGAATAGGCCTAGAGGTGAAATCAGTCATTGATACAGACATGGTGGCATAGCAGGAAGGTTGGAATGCAGTTAACCAATAGGTTATGAGTTCAAATTACAGGTGAGGACATGTTAAATTATAATGTATGAATAAACATACAAGATGTAATCATGTATGTAATTTGAAAATACTATATGTGAAAAGCACTGTGTGGGTGTCCCTAGCATTACCAAAAGACAAAGAGCTGTGACTGGATCAGTAGTAATGTGACTTTTATGGATAGTCAGGTTAATAGTTGGTTTAAAATGTTTACATACTGTCACGTTCTGACCTTTATTTCTTTTGTTTTGTATTTATTTAGTATGGTCAGGGCGTGAGTTGGGTGGGCAGTCTATGTTTGATTTTCTATGATTTGGGATTTCTATGTTTCGGCCTAGTATGGTTCTCAATCAGAGGCAGGTGTCATTAGTTGTCTCTGATTGAGAATCATACTTAGGTAGCCTGGGTTGCACTGTTTGTTTGTGGGTGATTGTCTATGTTAGTGGCTTGTGTCAGCACAGGTGTCATTTGTAGCTTCACGGTCGAATTTGGTTTATTGTTTTTTTGTTACTCTTTTATATAGTGTTCAGTGTTCTCTTTATTAAAATTCACTATGAACACATACCACGCCGCATATTGGTCCTCTGATCCTTCTCGCCTCTCCTCTTCAGATGAAGAGGAGGAAGACCGTGACACATACTTTGCAAGAATAATGATTTCCTTAATATTCCGGTTTACATGGACACATCTGAAATCAGGCTACTGATGGGACTTGCCCATCAAACTAATCATTCTACCACAGTGACTGTGTTATTTTTGTGAAGACTTTTTGATTCTGAGTTCATATAACATTTGTATGTGAAAACTATTTATAAGATGCATACTTAAAGTTTTTCTGAACTCACTTCACTCGCATAAGAGGGAGGCTTGCACTACCCGGTGCTGGCACATGCACAGATAAAATACACTGCTGGAAGACCGATTAAGCTGTTTACATATCCCAATAATTTGAAAGATTTTTCAGAAAGCAGGTGTTTTAATCGGCATACGCTTACCTCGATTATGACCTTACGCCGATTAAGATAAGCAGAGTAAGGTGTTTACATGACTAATGCTGTACTCGGCCTTCTGACATCAGTTTAATATGTAGTGTTTATGTAATAATGAAGCTAGCATGCCCTGGGTAAATGTTTTTATTTTGGGGGGGAGAATGTTTCTTTGTGACCATGAAGTGATGTCCTCAGGACAAACCGGGAACTAGTCAAAAACCTCTGGGACCATGCCACAATGTCCCAAGAACATTCAGGGGACCCTCAGGGGACCATGAGACAGTTAAAAATATATATTTATTTAACCAGGTAGGCTTTTTGAGAACAAGTTCTCATTTACACCTGCGACCTGGCCAAGATAAAGCAAAGCAGTTCGACACATACAAAAACACAGTTACACATGGAATAAACAAACAGAATACAGTAGAAAAAAAGTATATATACAGTGTGTGCAAATGAGGTAAGGCAATAAAATAGGCCATAGTGGCGAGGTAATTACGATATAGCAATATATGTGAATGCGCATGCAGAGATACTGGGGTGCAAAGGAGCAAAATAAATTAATAAATATGGGGATGAGGTAGTTGGATGGGCTATTTACAGATGGTCTATGTACAGAATACAGGTGAAATGATCTGTGAGCTGCTCTGACAGCTGGTGCTTGAAGTTAGTGAGGGAGATAAGAGTCTCCAGCTTCAGTGATTTATTTTATATTTTTCAGCGATTTTTGCAGTTTGTTTCAGTCATTGGCAGCAGAGAACTTGAAGGAATGGCGGCCAAAGGAGGAATTGGCTTTGGGGGTGACCAGTGAAATGTACCTGCTGGAGCACGTGCTGCGGGTGCTGCTATGGTGACCAGTGAACTGAGTTAAGGCGGGGCTTTACCTAGCAAAGTCTTGTAGATGACCTGGAGCCAGTGGATTTGGCGACGAGTATGAAGCGTGGGCCATCCAACAGGTTGCAGCGGTGGGTAGTATATGGGGCACAGTGATAGACTCCATCCAATTTGTTGAGTAGAGTGTTGGAGGCTATTTTGTAAATGACATTGCTGAAGTCGAGGATCGGTAGGATAGTTACGAGGGTATGTTTGGCAGCATGAATGAAGGATGATTTGTTGTGAAATAGGAAGCCGATTCTAGATTTAATTTTGGTTTGGAGATGCTTAATATAGGTCTGGAAGGAGAGTTTACAGTAACCAGTCACCTAAGTATTTTTAGTTGTCCACATATTCTAGGTCAGAACCATCCAGAGTAGTGATGCAGGTGCGGGCAGCGATCGGTTGAAGAGCATGCATTTAGTTTTACTTGAGTAGTTGGAGGCCACGGAAGGAAAGTTGTATGATATTGAAGCTCGTCTGGAGGTTAGATAGCACAGTGTCCAAAGAAGGGCCAGAAGTATACAGAATGGTGTCGTCTGCGTAGGGGTGGATCAGAGAATCACCAGCAGCAAGAGTGACATCATTGATGTATACAGAGAAGAGAGTCGGCCCGAGAATTTAACCCTGTGGCACCCCCATAGAGACTGCCAGAGGTCCGGAGAACAGGCCCTCCGATTTGACACACTGAACTCTATATGAGAAGTAGTTGGTGAACCAGGCGAAGCAGTCATTTGAGAAACCAAGGCTGTTGAGTCTGCCAATAAGAATGTGGTGATTGACAGATTTGAAAGCCTTGGCCAGGTCGATGAATACAGCTGCACAGTATTGTCTCTTATCGATGGCAGTTATGATATCGTTTAGGACCTTGAGCGTGGCTAATGTGCACCCATGACCAGCTTGCATAGCGGAGAAGGAATGGTGGGATTCGAAATGGTCAGTGATCTGTTTGTTAACTTGGCTTTCAAAGACCTTAGAAAGGCAGTGTAGGATATATATAGGTCTGTAGCAGTTTGGGTCTAGAGTGTCTCCCTCTTTGAAGAGGTGGATGACTGCAGCAGCTTTCCAATCTTTTGGGATCTCAGACAATATGAAAGACGTTGAACAGGCTAGTAATAGGGGTTGCAACAATTTAGGCAGATCATTTTAGAAAGAGATTGTCTAGCCCAGCTGATTTGTAAGGGGTCCAAATTTTGTAGCGCTTTCAGAACATCAGCTATCTGGATTTGGGTGAAGGAGAAATGGGGGAGGCTTGGGCAAGTTGCTGTGGGGGGTGCAGGGAAGTTGACCGGGGTAGGGGTAGCTATGTTGATTTGCAAATCTTTTCAATAGAAACGTCCTTCATTTAGAAGGACACAAGTACTTACTGTAGGACTGTCAATTTGATATGCCTTTTGCATTGTGGCATTTGTACTTACCTCTTATGGTAATGAATACACTCATACTGTAATATGATTAGTCATGATAACTATCAAGGGTTGGAATCAGAGTCTGTGTCTGTCTGTGTTTAGTCCAGTTGATTCAATATCTTATTGCAGGTTGCAAAATGTGCAGTAGCTTTATTTATGTGTTGCAATTCATTAACTTTACATTATTTGTAATCTGGAAAGTGAAAAGACTTGACAAATGTTATGGTTTTGTGTGTGTGTGTGTGTGTGTGTGTGTGTCGGTGGATTGGCGGGGGCGGTGGTGTGGGAGGGGGTTGTGGGTCATTTGTAAATTGGTCCAATCAAACAGATTGCAGCACACACGCACAGGCTCTGCCCACCATGACCTGCAGTCCCAGAGTTCATTATCATAATGAAAGGTAGAGTGTGAAGTCTCAACAACACTGTGGCAGACACACACTCCCGATGATACATTGGCCATCCCATCCTTTAACGCCCTGCTCTATCATTCCTTTCTCATTTTCAGGATGCCTCTCAAACTTGGCCCATGAATTAGGCCTGCAGCACCGCACAGTGAACACATGCACTGTGCCTACAGGGCCATATGGAGCCACAGCCTTGCAATCCGGGCAGCCTGCCTGGCTGCCGGATGGATCACACCTCTAACAGCTTGGGGAGCGGTTCCATCAGTCTCTATCAGGCTGCGTGCACTGTAAGGTGAGGCAGGGCTACGTTTTCATTACCCGGGGCCGGGAAGCGGGGGCTTAGCTAGTTATGCCCGCTGATTATCTCATTTTCCCAGTGGAGTTTGAGCAGCTTGGCCCTATGCAGTGCCGCAGATGCAGTACCTCCGAACGCGTGGGCTTCTCACTAAAGAGGCGGGGCACAGCCAGTCCAGAGAGCTCTGGAAGCTCCAGGCTCCATCCTCATTACAGGCTTTTACTGCAGGAATTACGGCCCACGCTTATTTCCCATCTGTGGCATTTATCTGAAAGTGGCTGTCATAGTTGTCCTCAAGGAGACCCCTGACTCTCTTCCCCTGTGGTAACTGTGATATTGGAGCTACGCTCCTTAGTTACCGCCAGATGGAACAGTGTTTCCCCTTCCACTCATCTATTCACACACACACACATTAACACAAAATCACTAATTAATGTACAGGCACGCAGGTGTGTGAACACACACACACTTACAATCACACTTTATTTCTTGAACAGCATTGTTGGTTAGGGGCTTGTAAGTAAGCATTTCACGGTAGGTCTATACCTATTGTATTCGGTGCATGTGACAAATAAAATTTGATTTGACTCATCCACATTTAATTGACTAGTGAAAGCAACCGCAGAGCTGAAATTACTTCAGTGGTATGGTCAGTAGAATGTGGGAATAACGATTTCTGACTGAAAAACGAATGGCTCCTCATTTCTCAAAGCAAAGCCCGGTCAAACACAAAATCCATGGTCTACTGGTGGTGGGGTAAATCTATTTTTTGAAATACCTGTAGATGAATCTCTGGGGATATTTCTGAGGGTATGGCGTCACCCTGTGGTCAATATTGGCAGTCCTTATAGATCTCTTGAAGAGCTGATCATTAGGGGAGTCAAGTGGTGATGGGGCATTTTCAACCCACGTCCTGGTTCATTACAGTCAGACAAATATACTGACCATGAAGTCAGGAGTCTGGAACCTTCCTACACTTATTTGCATCGAGCTAGATTCTGCAAACATACAGAAGGCATACAGGAGATGTTCCTTTTCCCTTCAATCATGCTGAAATGATGCATTGTCAAATGTCACACTCAATAATATATCCAGCCCAGAGTGGTCAAAGAAACCGAAAATCCTAGTATTTCAGATTGAGTACCATCCATACTAGTCATCTCTCTCCCCTGTTTTAGCTGTCACAGGTGTCAATTCTGTTTAGTAACTGATTTGAAGGCTACACTACAGACTTCTCCAAGAGAAGACAATGATTTATCCTAGCTCCGGCACATCAAGAGACCATGGGACACAAATGCTTTTACTCTCACACAATTGCACTACACTGTTTACATCAATTACTGTTTTCACCAATTTCTCCCCATTCAATATCAATGTTACTGTCAGAATGGGACCAAAGTGGTCAATATAGATGTAAGTCTACTCATAGACTTTTTGTGCTACATGCTTCCCTAGCACAAGGAATGGCTGGTGTACTGGCTCATGTAATGGAGAGATGTATGGGGGACTATGAAATGAATAGATATCATGATCCAAGAGGGTGGATCAATGAAATAACGTTCCCATCAAAGCCTTCAATGCAGCCATCCAGAATATGACCAATTGTAGATTTTTTTCTCCTCCTTTCCAAAATGGTCTGCTGAATTTTTGTGGGCATAAATTCCATTGTGATGAATATAAACATTTATTCTACCATTCACATCAGCCATCACATTGTTTGAGACAAGCGCCTTGAGAGAAACACAATAGAATTTGTCTGCTTTTATATCTCATTTGTATACATCATAACGTGGGCTTACCAGCTGTATAACATTCAACAACATGAGCATCACAACTGTATCCATTGTGTGACTGGAGAGGGAGAGACAGACACAGTAAGCACATTACTACCATCGCAACTCCTCTACTGTGAGAGTCCAGGCTCATAACGAGCTCTGGGATAATAACATGTTTTTTATTGATTTGCTTTTTTCAGTGTTTCTTTTAAGATGGAAGCCATAAACAAACTGCAATTTTCAGAGCATGGATAAGATTCCACAGAGAGAAACTGAAATGAGAAAAAAAGATGAACAATTGGTATTAAGTCTTGGTATATCGAGGGGAGGCATCTCCCAATGCCTGCAGACCCAAGAAGACAACTGCCAGCTGATTTTGTGTGCTTTCTTCAAGGCACTGATGTATTCACAGAAATCAACCATAAACCATGGTGTTTTCTCATAATCATTGCCACAGAATAGAGAGTATAGCGGCTTTATCATCGTTGCCTAATCTCCATAGTTCTAGTCGAGTGCAGTGGATGCCTTTAATGCATTTTCTTTGTTGCTAATGAATTACAATCGAATTCATCACTTATTTGGAGCACAGAAAAAACCTGAAGTTAGCTTTTTACTCAAATGAATCTCAAATGATAGTTTAGAACTATTCCAACCTGTTGTGCTGCTGTCGAAGTGAGTATAATGCCAGGTTGCACCTCTGTCATATCAATAAACATCTGTTCAACAAGAGACTTGATGGTTGTCGATTATGTATCTCTTCTAATTTTCTTCAGTGCTCTCTATGGACCTGAGAATTGCTTTGGGCTCGCCTGATCTTTGTGTTTCAAATGGACAACCAGACAGGGTTTTAGACAGAAAGCTGAAACATTGCTATTGATATTCTTTAGAACAATCAGCATCTCTCACTTGCAGTGTCACTGATCCTAGAGTCTGTATGTTCGAGTCAATACTCCCTTGGGCTAGCAGGAAAGCAGTAGATTTCTGAATACAGAGCCCAGCTCTCTCAATTATGGACTCCCAATTATGTTAGTCTAGTATGCACAGGCTAGCCCTGAGGTTGTGCCTACTTTAAACTTGAAAAAAAATCCTGACACTTGTTTAACTTTGGGAAACATAGTATTCTGTCTAACAAATATACAGTATCTACATATACACTGAACAAAAATATAACATGTAATGTGCTACTATTTCAATGATTTTGAGTTACAGTTCATATAAGGAAATCAGTCAATTTAAATAAATTCATTAGGGCCTAATCTATGGATTTCACATGACTGGGAATACAGATATGCATCTGTTGGTCACAGATACCTTAAAAAAAGGTATGGATGTGGATCAGAAAACCAATCAGTAGCTGTTGTGATCACCATTTTCTTCATGCAGCATGACACATCACCTTCCCATAGAGTTGATCAGGCTGTTGATTTTGGCTGTGGAATGTTGTCCCACTCCTCCTCAATGGCTGTGCAAAGTTGCTGGATATTTGTGGGAACTGGAACATGCTGTCAAACACGTCAATCCAGAGCATCCTCATATGCACCAGACATGCTCATTGGATGACATGTCTGGTGTATATGCCATCCATGGAAGAACTGCAACATTTTCAGCTTCCATGAATTGTGTACAGATCCATGCGACATGGGGCCGTGCATTACCATGCTGAACCATGTGTTGAATGCGTCGGATAAATGGAACCACAATGGGTCTCGAGATCTCGTCACGGTATCTCTGTGCATTCAAATTGCCATTGATAAAATACAATTGTGTCCGTGGTCTGTAGTTCATGACTGCCTATACCATAACCCCACCATCATGGGGCACTCTGTTCACAAAGTTGACATCAGCAAACCACTTGCCCACACGACGCCATACGTGCTGTCTACCCGGTACAATTGAAACCGGGATTCATTCATGAAGAGCGCACTTCTCCAGCGTGCCAGTAGCCATCGAAGGTGGATTTACCCACTGAACTCAGTTACGAAGCTAAATTGCAGTCAGGTCTAGGCCCTGGTGAGGACGACGAGCATGCAGATGAGCTTCCCTGAGACAGTTTCTGACAGTTTGTGCAGAAATGTTTCGGTTGTGCACATTTTAAGGTGGACTTTATTGTCCCAGCACAAGGTGCACCTGTGTATTGATCATTGTGTTTAGTCAGGTTCTTGATATGCCACACCTGTCAGGTGGATGGATTATCTTGGCAAAGGATAAATTCTCACTAACAGGGATGTAAACCAATTTGTGCACAACATTTTAGAGCAGTAAGCTTTTTGTGCATATGGAACATTTCTGATATTTTATTTCAGCTCATGAAACATGGGAACTTCACTTCATGTTGCCTTTATATTTTTCTTCAGTATATTTCAGGATGTTCTGTATCCCTGGAAATAATAAGAATTAATGTAAACATTACAGTTTATAAAACATAGCTTGTCCAAAAACGTAGTCTCTTGGCTCAACTTACCCTGGGTATGGGGTAAGTTGAACCACAGGACAGGGTAAGTTAAGCCGTCTACACATTTCTGTACCAAATTAAATATTACCACCACCTTTTTTAAACAATGTCTATCTATATTTCTTCAAAACAATTCAACACAATCAGAATCACTTTTTTGTCTTTTAATAATTTTAAGCACATTTTAACACCGGCATAACACCTAACAAACACTTTGTACTTTTTAAACACTTTTTACAAAGGCCAGGCCCTGTAGTTACCTCATATCCATCCTACTGGGCATAGATGTCAGTTCAACATCTAGTTTTGATTACCATTTAGTTGAGTTATCAACAAACAGGAATTCATAGATAAACAAAAAATGTCACCCTGTCATTGGATTAGGATAGAAGTTACATCGATGACTTTTTGGAAATTCGATAATTTTTCCAAGTTGATTCAACGTCATCACATAGAATGTTGTTTTTTTATGACATGGAAACAATGTTGATTCAACCTGTTTTTGCCCAGTGGGATCCCAGTTATAATGCCTTGCATTACACCTGTCAAGAAAACACTTTGATTTGCTCAACTTGCCATTGGCTCAACCATTGCATTGGCTCAATTACCCCATAGCCAGTGGCTCAACTTACCCCAAGGCAAACATTTTTACCCTATTAGCCAATATAGCCAGAACGATACACTGTCATGCTATATTTAGAACCTCAAATTGAAAAAAGTGTAACTTTTGATTACCAAGATCATGCATGTTGGCTAGATGCTCACTTTAGCTCAATACTTAATGGGGAAAAAACAGACACACACACACACACAGGCCAGTATAGGATTACTTCAAAGTTCTTTTTTGAAAAGGTAATTTCAGCACATTGTTGCCTTCATAGCTACACAAAAACCCTTTCATAGGCACAGGCAGACATAAATGTATCCAATGTATATTTTATGGATTTTCTGAACAGCCTGAAATTATGGTTACTGCCTTCTCATTACAAAGGAAGAATGCTAGCTCCATACAATACGGGTGTCGAGCGCAGGATGTTTGCCAGTGAAGATGAGCGGTTCCACCAGGACAATGAGAGAGACATGTCTGGAAAACTTAATGAGACTAATAATTATGTAAGATGAGCTCATCTCCTCGGCTGAGATGACAACCTTTCATTTAGCTGGGACAATTGGTTCTATTCCAGTACTCTATGGAACTGTCCCCAACCTCAGACATCCATCTGTCTACTTTTCTCTGATCTGCGAAGTTCAATGATTCTATAATGTGTGTGACAACCTCATGCATATTCACTAGAGGTTGAAATATACGTTGGGAGTTCATGACCTATATCATATAATGTAGGTCATGAACTCCCAATGTTGCCTTCAATGGGTCACTCAGACAAAGGGCCCTAATTAATTAAACAATATTGACTTACATATATATAAGTTGTTATAATGAAATGCCATTGATTCTCAAATAATTAATATAGTGACTAAAACTACTGGGGTATACATTTAAACCACCAATAAATGGAGTAAACAACTTAACTGAGCCTTGGTAACTAACACTGGAGAACACTAAAAGTACACTCAGCATATCTTTCTGGGGTTGTTAAATTGACTAAACTGGAGGAACGGGGAGCATTGTGCCTCTACACAGAAAGCTTCCTTTCTAATTAAGAATATGTGCATAACAAAGCAAGTGGCACAATTGGAAACATTTTATTGCCACATTACCTGATTGGTTTTATGAGAAATACAGGACCTTTGAGGCCAGGAAACAAAAAAAACAATAATTTCAGCACTTTTCTACACGTGTTTGTATAGTTTTCAAAGTTAAGGACCCTGCCAAAGTTCATATTAGTGCTAGAGACATCTCAAGGGATGCCCACGATTGCATGACGAAGAGGCCTGTACACAAACAGGCATCCATTTATTATTGATGCCCTTGCAGGAGCAACCAGAGGCAGTCCTTGTTAGCTTACTTTCCCCAGGTGCAGCTGAGATTCTTTTTAAAGGTAGCATTTAGCTACCTGATTCAGTTCAGCGATTCTTTGCCTCACAAAGAGGATAATTTATGATGCAAAGCGTCATGTAGGGACAATATGAGGGCACACATTTTTAGGGAGTGATTGCAAGCCCAAAGGCATCCAAATGCAATGGGATAGAACTGCCTTTCTTCCCTGCCTTTCTTTACATAAGCAAGTGAAATAGACAGAAGATACATGTCATTTGATTTGCACAAAATCCAATGAGACCTGGGAAGTATCTGGTTCATTATATAATTATGTAAAAGCTGCTTCATGCTTAATTCTACAGGGAATTTAGACAGATATAGAAGTTGTTCTCACCGTGGAGACTTAGAAAGTCACAGGACATCAATTCCTCTCTTTTCATTTTTGCCTTTTCTATTCACAACTGTTTTAGTTTAGCCTTCCACAGCAATGGTAAGCAAACCAAGTACAATCATCCCTAAGGAAATACCATGTTCCCGTGTAATCTGACAGTAATCACATTGGAACAGAATACATCTACATTGTTTTTAATTTACTCTCATCAAGATTCAAGACATGACCACAATCAATTAATGTCAGGAAATGTACAAATGTACAGCGTGAGTAACTATTTTGATAGTTTCACTTACAATTTACCACTGACATACTGTATCTTAACCTCTGAGAATAACATGAGACAAGACCTGAATTGGTTCTTTGATTTTGTTAAGGTTTTTCTGCCCATAACGAAGTAAACTAATTATTGTTCTAGTCCTGCATTCTCTGCTTTTTAAATTAACTTTGTTGTTTCATCTGCTGTATTCTCAGCAGGGGAGGTAACAGTAAGCTGTGTAGGCTAGGTAAGCGTCTCACACTGTGGTCTGCTCAGGCAGCCTTTCTCCACAGAGCGTGTAGTGTACAGTAATCACATCTGTCCCAAGGGACCTGAGCTAGAGAGCCATAGCACAGTTGGAGCTGGAAGCTGCCTGCTTCTCATCTAATCATCTCAATATTGACTTTTCTTTTGCAATGAAATCTCCCTTACTCTGCATTTTTGCTCTTATACCAGCATACAGGGGGACCAAACTGATATTACACGCTGGGACCCATCTGCATTTCCTGAAGCAGATTGGGCCATTAACATTGCCCAATTAACTCTTCTTGATTGGATTTCTTTGTAGTGCAAGTGTCTGTCGAGAATAATTAGGGCTGGGTTTGATTTTGTTGTATCGACAGGCCTCAGTGTACTGTGTGAGCTAGCAGATGCAGTGAATGAGATCTGCATTCCATCTTAGTTAAATTGCAGCTTAGTTAGAAAGTGATAGCTGTAGAAACGGTGGCAAATCTTCTACTGTGATGATCCAAAAAGATGATGGATGACTGAGTGAAGGTTTATCATCTCTGGCAGGGTAGGGTAAAACACTTGAAATGGACAGGTCTCACTCATAATCAACAAGATGGCACAGCTACACCCATCACACCCACTCAGAAAACACACACCATGCCACACCCACCTATGGAGCTATAGCTGCAAATATCAACGGCGTGCCGTAGCTGCACACACACACACACACACACAGTGCATTTGGAAAGTATTCAGACCCCTAGATTTTTCCACATTGTTACATTACAGCCTTATTCTGAAATGGACTAAACTATAATTTTTCCTCATCAATCTACACAAAAATACCCCATAACGACAAAGCAAAAACAGATTTTATGACAATTTTACAAATTAAACATACACAAAAAATACCTTATTTACATACATTATTTACATACAGTACCTGTCAAAAGTTTGGACACACCTACTCATTCAAGGGTTTTTCTTTATTTTTACTATTTTCTACATTGTAGAATCATGGTGAAGACATCAAAATATGAAATAACACAAATGGAATCATGAAGTAACCAAAAACGTTTAAACAAATCAAATTCTATTTTATATTTGAAATTCTTCAAAGTAGCCGACCCTTTGCCTTGACAGCTTTGCACACTCTTGGCATTCTCTCAACCAGCTTCACCTGGAATGCTTTTCCAACCGCCTTTTAATGAGTTCCCACATATGCTGAGCACTTATTGGCAGCTTTTCCTTCACTTTGTGGTCCAACTCATCCCAAACCATCTCAATTGGGTTGAGGTCGGGTGATTGTGGAGGCCAGGCCATCTGATTCAGAACTCCATCACTCTCCTTCTTGGTCAAATTGCCCTTTCACAGCCTGGAGGTGTGTTGCGTCATTGTCCTGTTGAAAAAAAAAAAATAGTCCCACTATGTGCAAACCAGATGGGATGGCGTACCGCTGCAGAATGCTGTGGTAGCCATGCTGGTAAAGTGTGCCTTGAATTCTAAATAAATCACAGACAGTGTCACCAGCAAAGCACCCCCACACTATCACACCTTCTCCAAGCTTCACAGTGGGAACCACACATGCGGAGATCATCCGTTCACCTACTCTGCATCTCACAAAGACATAGCGGTTTGAACCAAAAGTAGCCAATTTGTTTTTTCATTAGACCAAATTACAGATTTCCACTGGTCGAATGTCCATTGCTCGTGTTTCTTGTCCCAAGCAAGTCTTTTCTTCTTATTTGTGTCCTTTAGTAGTGGTTTCTTTGCAGCAATTCGACCATGAAGGCCTAATTCACGCAGTCTTCTCTGAAAAGTTCAAGTTGAGATGTGTCCGTTACTTGAACTCTGTGAAGCATGTATTTGGGCTGCAATCTGAAGTGCAGTTAACTCTAATGAACTTATCCTCTGCAGCAGAGGTAACTCTGGGTCTTCCTTTCCTGTAAGTATTCAGAACCTTTGCTATGAGACTCAAAATTGAGCTCAGGTGCATCCTGTTTCCATTGATCATCCTTTAGATGTTTCTACAACTTGTGGTAAATTCAATTGATTGGACATGATTTGCAAAGGCACACACCTGTCTATATAAAAGGTTCCACAGTTGACAGTGGATGCCAGAGTTGAAACCAAGCCATGAAGTCAAAGGAATTGTCGGTAGAGCTCTGAGACAGGATTGTGTAGAGGCACCAAAACATTTTTGCAACATTGAAGGTCCCCAAGAACACAGTGGCCTCCATCATTCTTAAATTAAAGCTGTTCAGAACCACCAAGACTCTTCCTAATTATGGCAGCCCAGACAAACTGAGCAAACAGGGGATAAGAGCCTTGGTCAGGGAGGTGACCAACAACCCAATGGTCACTCTGACAGGGCTCCAGAGTTCTTCTGTGGAGTTCCCCTCTGCAGCACTCCACCAATCAAGCTTTTATGATAGAGTGGCCAGATGGAAGCCACTCCTCAATAAAAGGCACATGACAGCCCACTTGGAGTTTGCCAAAAGGCACCTAAAGGACTCTCAGACAATAAGAAACAAGGTTCTCTGGTCTGATGAAACCAAGATTGAACTCTCAGGCCTGAATGCCAAGTATCACATCAGGAGGAAACTTGGCACCATCCCTACAGTGAAGCACGGTGGTAGCAGCAAAATGCTGTGGGGATGTTTTTCAGCGGCAGGTACTGGGGTACTAGTTAGGATCGAGGGAAAGATGAACGGAGCAAAGTACAGAGATCCTGATGAAAACATGCTCCAGAGCGCACAGGACCTCAGACTGGGATGAATGTTCCCCTTCCAAAAGGACAATGACCCTAAGCACAAGGCCAAGTCAACGCAGGAGTGGCTTTGGGTCAAGTCTCTGAATGTCCTTAAGTGGCCCAGCCGGAGCCCGGACTTCAACCCGATCAAACATCTCTGGGGAAACCTGAAAATACCTATGCAGCAACGCACCCCATCCAACCTGACAGAGCTTGAGAGGCTCTGCAAAGAAGGATGTGAGAAACTCCCCAAATACAGGTGTGCCAAGTTTGTAGCATCATTCCCATGAAGACTCGAGGCTGTAATCACTAACCAAAGGTGCTTCAAGAAAGTACTGAGTAAATGGTCTTAAATACTTAGGTACATTTTACATTTCAGTAAAAAAAAATTGTGTAAACTTGCAAGAATTTGTAAAAACATGTTTGCTTTCTCATTATGGGGTATTGTGTGTAGATTGATTAGGGGGAATCCATATTAGAATAAGGTTGTAACGTAACAATGTACACACACACACACACACACACACTATGCCATAGCTTCTGATATTCACGTTTCTATACCTTGAATTATGACTCACCATTGCGTTGTATGTACTAGTGTGACAAGTAAAAGGGTTTAACAGCATAGGTCTGTAGGGAGTGTTTTTAACACAGCCATATAGTAACAGCTCTGTAATGCAAAATCTATTGAACCTCGTGAAGAGTGAAGCACCTTTTACAGGAAACCATTCCCTCTTTTGAGTTTTCTATCATAGCTGTAAGTGTTCTTGATAGAGCCCCCTGGTTAAATGTGATGAAACGAGACATACCGCCCCTAACCACATCCATTGTTCCAGCCACACTGTGCTCACACAATTAATGTAGTCAGTGCAGTGTCAAACTTTTTTATGGTTAACAACAAGCACAGTTAAGGAATACCTGCTGGCAGTGCAGAATGTGTTCCATCTCTCCATTTCAACATCTATTTAATTGCGGATCACTATGAATCAGATGCCCTTTTACAGACTCTCTGCTAGAGAGCTACGTATGAGAGTGTTTAGGTAAAGTGATTGGGAAAAGTACAGCTAACACTTAACTGTTATTCATGAAATGACTGATTGCAGGGGAATAGGCGCCCTGTATCGTGTTAGCTGCACTGCAGCCCTGTAGAATTTCAATCAGAGAGAGAAGCCTACTGAATTTAGGAAGTTACGGACTTGCCATAAATCAACCATGATTCCACAGAAGTCATGAGTGTTACTAGATATGTCATCATCTTTTGATGTGAATGGAAAACTTTGTCAAGTAGTCTACTTAGCTATTTATCTTGTTTATTTATTTATTTTCAGGGGAGCCCAATTTACACCAGGGTCTCATTCTCAATGAGACCCTCACAAATCAACATGATAATTCAATAAAACAGCAAAAAAGAAACTACAAGGTATAGCAGTTACAGATACACTACATTTCAACAACACAAATAAATTATTACAGTCAACCAAAACACTTGCTCCTTTACTCATCAGCTTTCTAAACTGCCCTATTGGCACCAGGGATTCTAGACTCAATGAGGTTTGTAAATTATTCCAAACATGGGAGACCTTAATATGATAGGGTGATTTACTGAGGTTAATAGAAACACAAGGGACCTCAAGAGTAATATTTATACTTTAACAGAAAAGTGAGATATGTTGGAAGCTTGTGCAGCAGAGCTTTCTAAACGTAAAGGGAGAAATGAAGTGATCTACGGGAATTTAGAGAGGTCCAGCCAACCTTCTGATAAAGGATGCAGTGATGAGTATTAAACCTGTTATCTGTGGTAAAGTGAAGCGCTATGGTACACAACATCCAAGGTAGAGTAGTGGCTCCTGCATTCTGATTCTAAATGGTGTCACCATAATCAAGAGTCTGGTAGGAGGGTTGCCTGTACAACCTGCTTCCTGCTGTTTAAGGAGAGGCATGATCTACAGTGAGCTCCAAAAGTATTGGGGCAGTGACAATTTTGTTGTTGTTTTGGCTCTGTACTCTGTGCAGAATGTCAGCTGTAATGTGAGGGTATTTTCATCGATATCGGGTAAACCATTTAGAAATATCCCAATTTGTTTACATAGTCCTCCCCTTTTTAGGGGACCAAAACTATTGGGACAAATTCACTTAAATGTGCTAGTTGTTTTGTTTGTGTTCCCGATTATCTTGTGCCCAAAAGAAATGAATGGTAAAAAATGTATTGTCATTTTGTATTCACATCTATTGTAAATAAGAATAGAATATGTTCCTAAACATTAATGTGGATGCTGCCATGATTACGGATAGTCCTGAATTAATCATGAATAATGATGAGTGAGAAAGTTACAGACGCACAAATATCATACCACCCCAAAAATACTAACCTCGCCTGTTATTGTAATGGTGAGAGGTTAGCATGTCTTGGGGGTATGATATTTGTGATGACATACAGACAACTTTGATTCAACCACTGTGTGCCCAGTGGGAAATAACAGCTTGGACAATATGTAAGGGATAATCAATGAGGGGCTATGCATTCTATGGAAAATAATGAAATAATAACGTAGTAGTTGTGTTCCTAGACAAGCTAGCAGAGTGGAACTGACCTTCCACGGAGTTGCATTATTTTCCAGAGAACGCATAGAGCGCCGAGTTGATTATCCTTTTTAATACCATGGCTATAATTTAACACATTTGCCGGTAGAAATGTGTTCAACATCCAATGGAAGTAACTAGCAAGTTTACTAGATAGCTACATCAGTTGCTGTTGTAACCAAACAAACAGACATGCTAGTTTAGCTTACCAAACCATAATTCATAGCTTGCCATAATGAAAATCAATTACACTTTTGCTTTCAAAAGCAGCTCACACATAGTTAATTCTTACATGTTCTATAGCCATTGAATTGTACCATGCAAGTTTACCGTGTGTAATAGGGAAATAATGCATCCTCTAGAATGCCCTTCAAGCCAATCAGAAACAAGTGTTCAACAATGCCATGGTATAAAACATTGTAAACATTAGTGTGCAATAGAGCATGACTTCTGTCGGTTAACAATCTCAGGCTACCAAAACCATGGAGTTCTGAGTTGGTGATCTACTTCTCAGATAGAGTTTAGTGTGTCAAATCGGAGGGCCTGTTGTCCAGACCTCTGGCAGTCTCTATGGGGGTACCACAGGGTTCAATTATCGGGCCGACTCTTTTCTCTGTGTATATATATCAATGCCGGCGCTCTTGCTGCGGGTGATTCCTTGATCCACCTCTACACAGACAACACGATTCTGTATACATCTGGCCCTTCTTTGGACACTGTGTTGTCCATGCTCTTCAACCAATCGCTGCCCGGATATTTATTGCCTTACCTCTTTACACCATTTGCACACATTGTATATAGATTTTTCTATTGTGTTATTGACTGTACCTTTGTTTATCCCACGGGTAACTCTGTGTTGTTTATTGTCTCACTGCTTTGCTTTATCTTGGCCAGGTCGCATTTGTAAATGAGAACTTGTTCTCAACTGGCCTACTTGGTTAAATAAAGATTAAATAAAAAATAAAATAAATCTTGTTGCAAGTCTCAGATAATCAGACTCGCCATCTGCATTGATAGTTAATCACATTCACAGAATCATTTATGGAAATGAGCAGTGGCATGGCCAATCCAAGCCTCTCAATCCACTCCTGCCTCCTCTCCTGCTGACTTCTTGTTGTTGTTGTCCCAGCTAGCCCCTAGCTAGGCTCTATCAGCTAACTAGTGTTGGCTGCATCTTGTGTCTCCATGGATACCAGGGTATTAGACTTATTAGATAAGATTAACTTAGAGCTACCCCCCTACTTTTTCAATTTCCGCCTGAAAACATGCCCTAATCTAACTGCCTGTAGCTCAGGCACAGAACCAAGAATATGCATATTCTTGGTACCATTTGAAAGAAAACACTCTGAAGTTTGTAAATGTGAATTGAATGTAGGAGAATATAACAATAGATCTGGTTTAGATAATACAATAAAAAAACATGTTATTGTTGTATCATCATCTTTAAAATGAACAAGATAAAACAAACATTCAGATAGGATGATGGGGACAATTTCAGTGAAAAACATAAGAGGGCAACGGTACTTGTGCAAAGTTTCAGAATGATAACTTCCAAAATGAGTGTGCTATACATGACATGTATCATGAAGTCACCCAGGTGTCCCACACAAGTAGCCCAAATGTACCCAAGTGGCCAAATTGGTGAAGTTATACATTTGGAATGGAATAACTACATACAACATACCAAAATGTTATTCTAACAGCCCCCCCAAAAAAATGGAGAAAAAACATGAAAAAAAATATATATACAGTGGGGCAAAAAAGTATTTAGTCAGCCACCAATTGTGCAAGTTCTCCCACTTAAAAAGATGAGGCCTGTAATTTATCAGAGGTACACTTCAAATATGAAAGACAAAATGATTTTTTTTAAATCCAGAAAATCACATTGTAGGATTTTATGAATTTATTTGCAAATGATGGTGGAAAATAAGTATTTGGTCACCTACAAACAAGCAAGATTTCTGTCTCTCACAGACCTGTAACTTCTTCTTTAAGAGGCTCCTCTGTCCTCCACTCGTTACCTGTATTAATGGCACCTGTTTGAACTTGTTATCAGTATAAAAGACACCTGTCCACAACCTCAAACAGTCAAACTCCAAACTCCACTATGGCCAAGACCAAAGAGCTATCAAAGGACACCAGAAACAAAATTGTAGACCTGCACAAGGCTGGGAAGACTGAATCTGCAATAGGTAAGCAGCTTGGTTTGAAGAAATCAACTGCGGGAACAATTATTAGGAAATGGAAGACCACTGATAATCTCCCTCGTTCTGGGGCTCCACGCAGGATCTCACCCCGTGGGGTCAATATGATCACAAGAACGGTGAGCAAAAATCCCAGAACCACACGGGGGGACCCAGTGAATGACCTGCAGAGAGCTGGGACCAAAGTAACAAAGCCTACCATCAGTAACACACTACGCCGCCAGGGACTCAAATCCTGCAGTGCCACACGTGTCCCCCTGTTTAAGCCAGTACATGTCCAGGCCCGTCTGAAGTTTGCTAGAGAGCATTTGGATGATCCAGAAGAAGATTGAGAGAATGTCATATGGTCAGATCAAACCAAAATATAACTTTTTGGTAATAACTCAACTCATCGTGTTTGGAGGACAAAGAATGCTGAGTTGCATCCAAAGAACACCATACCTACTGTGAAGCATGGGGGTGGAAACATCATGCTTTGGGGCTGTTTTTCTGCAAAGGGACGACTAATCCGTGTAAAGGAAAGAATGAATGGGGCCATGTATCGTGAGATTGAGTGAAAACCTTCACTCAGCAAGGGCATTGAAGATGAAACGTGGCTGGGTCTTTCAGCATGACAATGATCCCAAACACCCCCGCCCGGTCAACGAAGGAGTGGCTTCATAAGAAGCATTTCAAGGTCCTGGAGTGGCCTAGCCAGTCTCCAGATCTCAATCCCATAGAAAATCTTTGGAGGGAGTTGAAAGTCCGTGTTGCCCAGCAACAGCCCCAAAACATCACTGCTCTAGAAGAGATCTGCATGGAGGAATGGGCCAAAATACCAGCAACAGTGTGTGAAAACCTTCAATGGTGAAGCAGAGAAAGTGAAGGCTGGGGGAACACACACACACGTTCTTTATTGTATGTTGTCCTGTTATGTGATTTAATGGGGCTGCTGGTGGGGCACTGTAATATTTATATCTTAAGTTTATTCAGTAACCAGTTCACAATAACATTGTTCTCTCTTAGATATTTTGCATACATGAGGTTAGCATGTTCAATTAATAAATGATCATTATTAATAATATATTGGATGTTTCTGTTTTCATTAAGATGCAAAAAGTGTTTTTCCTAACAAATTAAATTTATGTAATATAGACTGTCTATATCAGTCTCTGAAATACACAAATTACTTTAAAATGACTGCAAATGACCTAAACCAATGTTGATATATTAAAATGTTACAAAATAATAGTATAAAATAAATGTACATTTTGGGATGGTTAAAATTCAGTTTGGGACAACTGAGATTGCACATCGGGATGGGAATGGGATGGTGAAATATCAAAGCATTTCAGGGGCCCCCTTCTTGATTGTGAACAGAAATGTATTATTTACTGTTTGGATGGTGTATCAATACACTCAGTTACTACAATGATACAGACGTCCTTCCTAACTAAATTGACGGAGAGGAAGGAAACCACTCAGGGATTTCACCATGAGGCCAATGGCGACTTTCGAAACAGTTAGAGTTGTATGGCTGTGATAGGACAAATGGCTGTGATATGAGAAAACTGCAGATGGATCAGCAACATTGTAGTTACTCCACAATACTAAGCTAATTGCAGAGTGAAAAGGAGGAAGCTTGTACAGAATACAAATATTCCAAAACACGCATCCTGTTTGCAACAAGGCCCTAAAGTAATGCTGCAAAAAAGGTTGCAAAACAATTAACTTTTTAGTCCTGAGTACAGTGTTGTTTGTGGCAAATCCAATACAACACATTACAGAGTACCACTCTCTATATTTTCAAGCATCGTGGTGGCTGCATCATGTTATGGGTATGCTTGTAATTGTTATGGACTGGGGAGTTTTCCATTATAAAACAAGTGTGGAATGGAGCTAAGCACAGGCAAACACCGAGAGGAAAACCTGGTTCAGTCTGCTTTTCACCAGAAATTAACTTTCAACAGGACAATAACCTTAAACCCAAGGCCAAATCTACAGTGGAGTTGCTTACCAAGAAGACAGTGAATGTTCCTGAGTGTCTGAGTTACAGTTTTGACTTAAATCTACTTGAAAATCTATAGCAAGACCTGAAAATAGTTGTCTAGCAATGACCAAAATCCAATTGGACAGAGCTTGAAGAATTTTGAATGGAATAGTGTTTCACAATCCCGGTGTGGAAAGCTCCAAGAGAGTTACCCAGGAAGACTCTCAGCTGTAAAATCTACAAATTATTGCCTCAGGGGTTTGAATACTTGTGTAAATGAGATATTTCTGTATTTCATTTTCAATACATTCACTAGAATGAAAACAAGTTTTTAGCCACTTTGTCATTAAGGGTTATTGTGTGTAGATGGTTGAGGAAAAAACTATTAATACATTTTCTATTCAGGCTATAACACAACAAAATGTGGAGAATGTCAAGGGGTATGAATACTTTCTGAAGGCACGGTGTAGAGAAATGTTTTACAAAACCTGTATAAACTCTATTTTCTGTATAATTATGATAATATTCTATTGCTCAATTTATGATGTATCACACGCCTTACTTTTATTCGTAAAATCAGGATTATACCTCTGGTGCCTTGTATTCCAATTAGGCTGGTTATGATTTCTCTGTCATTTTCACCCTTTTCTGTAACTTGGAGGGTTTATGAGATAGCCCCTCTAGTAATTTAATAGGATCTCCATGATCAGCCTTTGATGTGAATAGCAAACTCTGTTTCCTATCATTAGCTTGTTTTATGCTATTTTTGTGGCACTGATGGTACAAGAAGCAACAGTAGACCTGGAGTATGGAGCACTCTTCTGGCTACATGCCAGCCAATTATCTACTACATTCAATAGATTATCATTAAACATTAGCCTACCGTAGGTAGAATAATTGTGGGATATAGTCATATGGCTAGTCAGACAGACAAATGATTAGCAAGGATTAATGATCAGAACAGCTCGTAAGCTAGTTGCATCTTTCATATTTTATTTGAAACATTGATTTGCTGCATTTGTCATTAGCCAGCCTGGCCTCAGAGCATTTACATATGATATGACATGTTATTTTGTTTCCCTTGAAAACCTACAATAAACATTTTTAAATCTGGTTACTTAAAGTCAAAAGCAGCCATTTTGTATCTTAATATCAAATAATTTCTAGGTAAGTACTTTACTGTGATAGTTTTCAATTTAAATGGTCAAAAATAAAAGAAAATAGCTTCTAGGAGCAGTAGTGTATGCTTCCATCAATGTAATTGTCTGCATAATTTCCAATCCCCCATATTTTTTGGTTATATTTAAAAAATATACAAAATGTAACACATTTCTTTATTATTTTTTAAAATGTCTTTATTATTTCAGCCTAACCATACCACCCCTTGTGAGTGGTTATAGGTAACCGGTCACAATTTGGTTACCTATAAGTACAAACATAGTTCTGTTTTGGGTTATTTCCAGATATATTCAAAACTACCCACACTGCACTATTTCTAACGTAATATGGAGGATCTACTCTGTGCTACCATTGGATGGGCCCCAGCCATCAACCTGTAAGTCTCTGTTCTATTGAACTGCGGTTATGTTTTGGTTGTGCTGTGTTGTGTTCTAACTGGTCTCTGGAAGTTGAGCTGTAGCTTGCATACCATAACTGTGCTGGTTGGCTTGGCTGGTTATGCTAATAGCTAATGTTAGTTGGCTAACTAGCTAATGTTAGCTGGCTGACTAGCTTGCTGGCTAAGATAACTCCATATAGCTAACATTCTTAGATATTTCGTTAGAAGGCATTATGTATTTCCAAAACTTTGATTTACAGGACTTTAATGTAGCTGTAAACTGGGTCCTGATAGCAACTGCCTGACTCATTCAGTGCTAACTTAACATTAGCTGGCTGGTAGGGCTAACATTATCAGATAAGTAGGGCTAACGTTAGCAGGCTAGTTTGCGAGCAACCTTGCAAGTTCATTTGTAGCAATAAATTCAAAACGTTTTTGCTTGTAATTTTGGTGAAAATTAAGTGCCAACGATTTGGCTTAATTTGAAGTTATACATTTGAAGTTATTTTTGTTGGACTTTACATTATAGGGAATAGGCTGGCTTGCTGGGTTCTCCATATTACATCACACCCCGGAAAAACATTTTCCGACATGACTATGGCATTTTTCGGAATTCTAATGGGTTTTACGAAATAACCCCAAAAACTGTAATTTTGCATTGGGACTTTTGATGGGTATACTAACGCAAATCCATATGTGTTACATATGTGTTACATGTGGTTATTCTACCTACCCTTTAAACAATACTTTTTCCAGAAAATACCTTATCATTTGACCGCATAAAATTAGCTTACAGTTCCATGAGCAGGAGAAAATATGCCGACACACATTCTAGAATGACCATCAGCAATACATGTAGCTAGACAATAGACAGATTATAAACACTTCATGAGCTAAAAACGAAAATACACTTCTCATAAACACATTTGATTCCGATTGGTTTTTAGTTACAAAATACTCATAAAAGAAACATGACAGTGATATAATTATTCTACAAAACCCTGCTAATGATATGCTCTCTCAATAGTTTTCTGAGTTAGCATCCTAGTCGAAAACAAGCTATGCAACTCACCGGAGTTTCCAAACTGATATTGACAACACTGTGTTCTTGATAAACACACTGTCTTGAAACTAAACAAAATGGAAAAATGTCAAATAAATGTTGCTCCGATTAACTCTTTGTGGTAATCTCTCTAGCAAGCTTGTGATGGTATCTGACTGGTGCTGTTTCTCACTCACGGAATGATAGAACCTTCTATGCTAATCTACAATACTATAGCGCCCTCTAGAGGAATGTATTGACAAAGGAAAAACCCAAATTCTACAGTCGTGGCCAAAAGTTTTGAGAATGACACAAATATTAATTTTCACAAAGTCTGCTGCCTCAGTGTCTTTAGATAATTTTGTCAGATGTTACTATGGAATAATGAAGAATAATTACAAGCATTTCATAAGTGGCAAAGGCTTTTATTGACAATTACATGAATGCTGTCATGATGGAAGAGGCATGGTTCGTCACCAAACTGTTCCTGGATGGTTGGGAGAAGTTGCTCTCGGAGGATTTGTTGGTACCATTCTTTATTCATGTCTGTGTTCTTAGGCAAAATTGTGAGTGAGCCCACTCCCTTGGCTGAGAAGCAACCCCACACATGAATGGTCTCAGGATGCTTTACTGTTGGCATGACACAGGACTGATGGTAGCGCTCACATTGTCTTCTCCGGGCAAGCTTTTTTCCAGATGCCCCGAACAATCGGAAAGGGGATTCATCAGAGAAAATGAAATTACCCCAGTCCTCAACAGTCCAATCCCTGCACCTTTTGCAGAATATCAGTCTGTCCCTGATGTTTTTCCTGGAGAGAAATGGCTTCTTTGCTGCCCTTCTTGACACCAGGCCATCCTCTAAAAGTCTTTGCCTCACTGTGCGTGCAGATGAACTCACACCTGCCTGCAGATGAACTCACACCTGCCTGCTGCCATTCCTGAGCAAGCTCTGTACTGGTGGTGCCCCGATACCGGAGCTGAATCATCTTTAGGAGACGGTCCTGGCGCTTACTGGACTCTTGGGCGCCCTGAAGCCTTCTTCACAACAATTGAACCGCTCTCCTTGAAGTTCTTGATGATCCAATAAATGGTTAATTTAGGTGCATTCTTACTGGGAGCAATATCTCTGCCTGTGAAGCCCTTTTTGTGCAAAGCAATGATTACGGCACGTGTTTCCTTGCAGGTAACCATGGATGACAGAGGAAGAACAATGATTCCAAACACCACCCTCCGTTTGAAGCTTCCAGTCTGTTTTTCGAACTCAATCAGCATGACAGAGTGATCTCCAGCCTTGTCCTCATCAACACTCACACCTGTGTTAACGAGAGAATCACTGACATGATGTCAGCTGGTCCTTTTGTGGCAGGGCTGAAATTCAGTGGAAATGTTATTTTGGGATTCAGTTAATTTGCATGGTAAAGAGGGACTTTTCAATTAATTGTAATTCATCTGACCACTCTTCATAACATTCTGGAGTATATGCAAATTACCATCAAACAAACTGAGGCAGAAGACTTAATATTTGTGTCATTCTCAAAACTTTGGGCCACAACTCTACCCTGGTGTAAATTATGTGGTTCACATCCTCCCCTCCTGAATCGTCATGTGTCCATGCATGTACTACTCTCGCCTTAAGTCGTAGGAGTCAACTGGTTGATGTCAGGGAATAAGTAAAGGCCTGGGAGAATTCTTGGTCTATACCATTTTAGAATAAAATGCATGACTAAGAGTAGGTGGTTGCACAGGGATTTGTTAGTCAGTCTTTCAGGTTCTGCTCTTTGCCTTGCAGATCTTCTGTTTCTTCTTCTTCTATTGTATTCACTGGCTCCGGATTCCCCTTTGTCCCCCTTCATTACATTCCTTTACTCTTGAACTGTAGATTCCTCATCTTCTTTTCTTTCCTCCACAGGATCCATCCTCCACTTCCTCCTGGATCCTCTTCAACAGGTAAGTTATCAGCTCTAGGATTCACTTTGGCAGGTAAGTACACCTCTCTTTCAGGGTCTCTTCCTTCCAGCACCACCGTAGGTAGGGATGTCTCAGCTTCAGATTCAATTCTTCCACAGGATTCATCTCAGCACGGTCATCTTCTGGAGTAGGATTGACACTTGCTCAATGGTTTTCATGGACAATGGTGATTGTCGGGTAAGTTCTTTCTGAGCATACTGAGGGTAGTAGTTCTCCACCTCTATCGTTTCCTCCTTGTTTTGTCTCGTATTTCTCCTCAGATACTTGACTTTGCTGAGGAGTCATTGGTTGGGGACTCTGTTCACTGTCTTAGTCCTCTTCAACAGCACATCTTGGTGTAGCATCCTCTCTGGAAGGTCAGAGGTTTACAATGCTACGATGTAGACTGGGGAGTACACGGTCTGGCTCCATCTGCCAGCTATCTTGTGTTTCCCTCGTATTCCGACATTCCCAATAAGAACACAGTATCTTGCCTCAAGGATGGACTCTGACATTCAGGTTTTACCCCTTCTTGTTTCACTGTGCAGTCTTCTCGCTGTGTAGATTGCAATCTTGTAGAGCTCTTTGAAATTTTCCCCAAACTTCTTGACGTTCTCAGTGTGAATAAATGTCTCTTGACCTTCTGGGCACAGTCCAAACACCACATCGATGGGAAGGCTTGGCTGTCTTCCTAACATCAACTGGTATGGGGAGCACCCAGTTGTATCATTCTTGGTGCAGTTGTAGGCATGAGCCAAGGGTTGTACGAAGTCACGCCACTTCACCTTGTCTTCCTTTTGAAGTGAAGCATTTCAAGGAGTGTCTGGTTGAAGCGTTCCATGGGATTGCCACGTGGATGGTAGGGTGTAGTTCTTGTTTTCTTTATCCCGAGCAGCTGACGGCGGACTTGAAGTCACGGCCTTGGTTGCTGTTGAGGCACTCAGGGAAAACATAGTGAATTAATAAGCTGTTCCACAGTGCCTTGGCAACAGTCTTAGCTTCCTGGTCTGCAGTAGGAACAGCAGAACTTAGTGAAGTGGTAGGTGATGGCCAAGATGTTCTTCATGTCTCTGCCAAACCAGATTCTAGGGAGAGGTAGTCCATTCACACAAAATTGAGAGGTCGACTGGTCTTGATGTTTACTAGAGGGGCATGCTTCTCGGCCTTTGCCTTCTGTTTGATGCATCTTTCACAGTTCTTGATCTATGGACATCCTGGGCCAATAGAATCTGTGCGGACAAGATCCGTTATCCTGTCGATTCCCATGTAGCCAACTGCATCGTGGCGACCTTCGAAAGCAATTTCTCAATATTTCTTTGGGACAAAGAGTTAGTAGAATGCTTCCCCTCTGTTCATCCGTTTTCTGTACAGGACTCCATTGTTGAGTACGAGCTTATCCATGACTTCCTGCTGCCTAATACGGTATGACAGACATTACCCAGTGGTGACAATGGTAATTACTCTGCTGATGGTGGGATCATTCCTCTGCTCTGCAGTCCAATCTTGCTGTGACATCTTGGGAAGAGTGTGCTTCCCAAGAGTGCTTGAGCCAGGAAGTAGGTCAGTGTGGGAGAACGTAGCTGGTATGGTATCCAAGCTGCTTGGTTGTGTGGACATCTGGACAAACAGTGCGTCTTGATTC
This sequence comes from Oncorhynchus tshawytscha, assembly GCF_018296145.1. Classification (NCBI taxonomy): domain Eukaryota; kingdom Metazoa; phylum Chordata; class Actinopteri; order Salmoniformes; family Salmonidae; genus Oncorhynchus; species Oncorhynchus tshawytscha. The sequence continues at coordinate 1,841,507 of NC_056449.1, forward strand.
CCATTGCCAGATCTGTACTGGATGTTGAAGTTGAAGTTTGGCAGATTGGCTAGCCACTGGTGTCTGGCAGCCTTGAGCTTGACAGATTCCAGCACATATGTCAGTGGGTTGATGTCAGTCATGATGGTAAATTCACACAATGAGATTGTCAAGGAACACAAGGACTTCGTTCAGGTTCAGGCTGCCCATACACTTATACATGACACGCTGAAAAGTGCTGGGTGCGTTTGATGCTCCTTGTGGCATCCGATTGAACTCCCAGAATCCCATGGGTGTAACGAAGGCTGTCTTCTGTTTTTTTTCCTCCTCCATTTCAACTTGATAGTATCTCAACTTCAAGTGCATGACAGAGAACCACTTCGAGCTTGTCGGAGCTGTTTGATGTTTGGGAAGGGGTATGAGTCTTTGATGGTCTGGTTGTTTAACTTCCTGTAGTCGATGTATAGCCGGATGGCATCACTCTTCTTCTTCACAATGACTATCAGTGAGGGGAAAGGACTATCAGACTCTGATGTTGGCATCACAAGCTCTTTCAGGTCGTACAGTTTGGTAGTCAGACGGATGGATGGGTCTGGCTCTGTGCTCTGTGCTAGGAGTTGGATCGGAGAGACGGATGCGGCCTGTCGGTGGGAGAGTGTGACACTGTGTTCTTGAGCTTTGCTTCTGGATGTTTACAGTGAGGAGAGAGACGTGGGGATAGATAGTTCTGCAATGTCATGAGCAGTCTTGTTCCTGAGTAGAATGGGTACTTTATTAGACGATTACATTCTTGGACTTGAAAGGATGTAACTACAGAAGAGTAGACCACCTAGTAGACTGGAGCGAGTGAGAGGCTTCACCAGCAGTGGGACTCCAGCAGCAGCAGTTTTCCACTAGGGCCTGCTATCAGCTATACAGGCGATTACAGTCATTTTCAGCGGGTACTTTTTCCACTTAAATTTAGTTGGCTACTTTTCAATTAGCTAGACAGAAAAAAAGTATGTTGAGCCCTCTCCTGCTACAATGAACTACATGCATATTCTATTGATGTCTTGATAAGACAGGCGCCTGTCAGTCACAAAGTGAGCGATGACAGGGAAGCACCGCTGGTTTGACAGTGCTGTTTGTCCTGCCTCTTGGTATCTGGGTGTGTGTGTGTTGCACATCCCATATAATGTGATAACGATGAGTCAAACTCCACTTGGCCTATTATTTTCTGACACATTCATTTCTTTTCTTACTGGCCCGGAGCCAGTAAAAACATGTCGGCCCAGTGGATCTCGTCAGTCACTGGCCTGACAGGTACAGTAACCATTGAAAACTACACAAGTAAATGTCATACTATTTGTATTTGAGAAATAGGATTGGTGGCTCATTCAAGCACTACCATGCTCCCATGAGTCCCAACATCTCGAGCAGTACATTAGTTGATGCCTTCACACAGCCCACGCGAGCTGTCCAGAGCAAAAAGAAGCGTCTACTCGCTGAGCTTACTGTTGAAGGAATTCTAAATTCCTCTGTATTATTTCCCAATCAGAATTAAATACTCTGTCAATGCATTCGAAGGGTTTGTAAGACCCTATATATTTATAAGAATGGACAGAGCCCCGGTCTTAAAAGTCAGGTAACAGCGTTTAATTCAAGAGAGTACTGGTTACATACACATTTTTCCACAGGTTATAAACTGAAAATGACGTCAGCGTTTTCTAAATGTTCTCTCTTCATGACACGGGTAGAGAGGCCCTATAGTTCTCGAGCCTTCCCTCCTCTCCTAAAGCCAAGGTCAGTCACTGTAAATCAGCATTCTAGACAGTTCATTCATTTGTACAAAGGAACAGACCGTCATTGTTACTAAACTCCTGAATGTATACAATTGGGAATGGGAGCAAGAGAGAAAATTCATTATGTACAGTACATAATAGCATTTGGACTAGTCAGTCCTGATTGAAATGTATACATAATTAATCATTGATAAAAATTCCCTTAACACTTACTTGCAAAAGTAAACCTTCAATAGTGAACATAGTAGCAATATGCTGATTACTGTTGATGCAATAAAAAAGCCACAAAGACAACAAGCATTCATCTTGGCTAGCCTACTGTAGCCATGTCTATCTCTTTTGGAACAGCTTTCTATTTTCAAAACTTCTCAAAAGGACATACTTTAGAAACAAAAAATGAATACAAATGTGACAAAGCAATTCTAAAGAATAGAGTAATAACTTGCATTGCAAAGTTATATAACACAGCTTTTAAATACATACCATAATAACCAAAATATAGATTATTAATAGCTGAATATAGAGAGAAAGCATGCCAACCTATAGGCCCTGCATGACCCCAATGCATTTAAAAGCTACACCATGTCTGGGTCAGTAGAAATTCTGTTCGGGCCATAAAAAATTGTTTGGACATGCTGAACACGTTATTCGTCCGCATCAAGAAAACCACATTGAGCCGCGGCGCAGGCCCCCGTCATTCACGATGACTGTGCGCTCTCATACTCTGTGGTCGACGTGAGTAAGTCATTTAAGCATGTTAACCCTCGCAAGGCAGACGGCCACACTACATTCCAAGCCCCGTCCCCATAGTATGTGCAGACCAGCTGGTCTGTTTTCCCACTTGCTTCAAGATGTCCACCATTGCTCCTGTACCCAAGAAAGTGAAGGTAACTAAACTAAATGACTAGCACTCACTTTTGTTATCACAAAGTGCTTTGAGAGACTAGTTAAGGACATATTACCTCCACCTTACCCGAAACCCTAGATCCACTTCAATTCGCACACGGCCCCAACAAATCCATGGAAGACGCAATCACCATTGCACTGCACACTGACCTATCCCACCTGGACAAGGGAAATTCCTATGTAAGAATACTGTTCATTGACTACAGCTCAGGCTTCAACACCAGAGTGTCTTAAAGCTCATCGCTAAGATTAGAGCCCTGGGTCTGAACCCCACCCTGTGCAACTGGGTCCTATGCTTCCTAATGAGCCGACCCCAGGTGGTGAAGGAAGGCAACAACACCTCCGCTATGCTGATCCTCAACATGGGGGCCAAGCACGTCTCCAACTCCATCATTTAAAAAAAATATATATATTTCACCTTTATTTATCCAGGTAGGCTAGTTGAGAACAAGTTCTCATTTGCAACTGCGACCTGGCCAAGATAAAGCGTAGCAATTCGACACATACAACAACAGAGTTGCACATGGAATAAACAAAAACACACAGTCAATAATAAAGTAGAACAAAGGAAAACAAAAAGTCTATATACAGTGAGTGCAAATAAGGTAAGTTAAGGAAATAAATAGGCCATGGTGGCGAAGTAATTACAATATAGCAATTAAACACTGGAATGGTAGATCGGCAGAAGATGAATGTGCAGGTAGAGATACTGGGGTGCAAAGGAGCAAAATAAATAAATACCAGTATGGGGATGAGGTAGGTAGATAGATGGGTTGTTTACAGATAGGCTAAGCACAGGTGCAGTGATCTGTAAACTGCTCTGACAGCTGGTGCTTAAAGCTAGTGAGGGAGATGTGAGTCTCCAGCTTCAGAGATTTTTGCAATTCGTTCCAGTCATGTGCAGCAGAGAACTTGAAGGAAAGACGACCAAAGGAGGAATTGGCTTTGGGAGTGACCAGTGAGATATACCTGCTGGAGCCTGTGCTACGAGTGGGTGCTGCTATGGTGACCAGTGAGCTGAGATAAGGCGGGGCTTTACCTAGCAGAGACTTGCAGATAACCCATAGCCAGTGGGTTTGGCGATGAGTATGAAGCGAGGGCCAACCAACGAGAGCTTACAGGTCGCAATGGTGGGTAGTGTATGGGGCTTTGGTGACAAAACGGATGGCACTCTGATAGACTGCATCCAGTTTGTTGAGTAGAGTGTTGGAGGCAATTTTATAGATGACATCACCAAAGTCGAGGATTGGTAGGATGGTCAGTTTTACAAGGGTATGTTTGGCAGCATGAGTGAAGGATGCTTTGTTGCAATATAGGATGCCGATTCTAGATTTAATTTTGGATTGGATGCTTAATGTGAGTCTGGAAGGCGAGTTTACAGTCTAACCAGACACCCAGGTATTTGTAGTTGTCCACGTATTCTAAATCAGAGCCGTCCAGAGTAGTGATGCTGGACGGGCGAGCAGGTGCGGGCAGCGATCGATTGAAAAGCATGCATTTAGTTTTACTTGCGTTTAAGAGCAGTTGGAGGCCACGGAAGGAGAGTTGTATGGCGTTGAAGCTCGTCTGGAGGTTAGTTAAACACAGTGTCCAAGGAGGGGCCAGAAGTATACAGAATGGTGTCGTCTGCTTAGAGGTGGATTAGAGAATCACCAGCAGCAAGAACAACATCATTGATGTATACAGAAAAGAGAGTCGGCCCAAGAATTGAACCCTGTGGCACACCCATAGAGACTGTCAGAGGTCCAGACAACAGGCCCTCCGATTTGACACACTGAACTCTAACAGAGACGTGGTTGGTAAACCAGGCGAGGCAATCATTTGAGAAACCAAGGCTGTCGAGTCTGCCAATAAGAATGTTGTGATTTGCTGATGACACAAAAGTGGTAGGCCTGATCACCAATGATGAGGAGGTGAAGTGACAGCCTAAAGGGAGAGCCCTGGTGAAGTGGGGCCAGGAAAATAACCATTCCCTCAATATCAATAAAACAAAGGAGCTGAACGTGGACTACAGGAGACAGCAGAGAGTGTGCGCACCAATCCACATCATACTGTATATATATATATACACACAGTACCAGTAAAAACTTTGACCTACTCATTCTAGGGATTTTCTTTATTTTGTATTATTCTCTACATTGTAGAATAATAGTGAAGACATCAAAACTATGAAATAACACATATGGAACCATGTAGTAACGAAACAAGTGTTAAACAAATCAAAACTGATTTTAGATTTTAGATTCTTCAAATTAGCCACCTTTTGCCTTGATGACAGCTTTGCAGACTCTTGGCATTCTCTCAACCAGCTTCACCTGGAATGCTTTTCCAACAGTCTTGAAGGAGTTCCCACATATGCTAAGCCCTTGTTGACTGCTTTTAATTCACTCTGTGGTCCAACTCATCCCAAACCATCTCAATTGGGTTGAGGTCAGGTGATTGTGGAGATCAGGTGATCTGATGCAGCACTCCATCACTCTCCTTGGTCAAATTGCCCTTTCACAGCCTGGAGGTGTGTTTTGGGTCATTGTCCTGTTGAAAAACAAATGTCAGTCCCACTAATCACAAACCAGATGGGATGGCGTATCGCTGCAGAATTCTGTGGTTGCTGGTTAACTTCTTGCGACTCCAAACCCGTATCCGGGAGCGTAATCATAGCCTCAAGCTCATTACCATAACGCAACGTTTCCTATTCATGAAAATCGCAATTGAAATGAAATAAATACATTGAAACACAAGCTTAGCCTTTTGTTAACAACACTGTCATCTCAGATTTTCAAAATATGCTTTTCAACCAGCTACACAAGCATTTGTGTAAGAGTATTGATAGCCTAGCATAGCATTAAGCCTAGCATTCAGCAGGCAACATTTTCACAAAAACAAGAAAAGCATTCAAATAAAATCATTTACCTTTGAAGAACTTCGGATGTTTTCAATGACGAGACTCTCAGATAGCAAATGTTCATTTTTTCCAAAAAGATTATTTGTGTAAGAGAAATAGCTCCGTTTTGTTCATCATGTTTGGCTAAGAAAAAGACCGGAAAATGCAGTCACTTACAACGCCAAACTTTTCCCAAATTAACTCCATAATATCGACAGAAACATGGCAAACGTTGTTTAGAATCAATCCTCAAGGTGTTTTTCACTATTCTATTCGATGAAAAATCATTCGTGGCATTCGGTTTCTCAGAGTCAAACCGAAAAAATACTGCAGCTGGATATTACGCAATAATTGCGACGGAGGACACCAAGCGACCACCTGGTAGAAGTAGTCTGTTAATGTCAATCTTCCAATGATATGCCTACAAATATGTCACAATGCTGCAGACACCTTGGGGAAAATGTGGAAAATGTAAGCTGACTCCTAGCTCCTCCACAGCCATAAGGAGTCATTGCCATGAGGCGGTTTCAAAAAATGCGGCACTTCCTGATTGGATATTTATCTGTGTTTCGCCTGTAACATCAGTTCTGTGGCACTCACAGACAACATCTTTGCAGGTTTGGAAACGTCAGAGTGTTTTCTTTCCAAAGCTGTCAATTATAGACAGTCGAGCATCTTTTTGTGACAAAATATCTTGTTTAAAACGGGAACGTTTTTCATCCAAAAATGAAATACCGCCCCCAGAGTTTCAAGAGTTAAGTGTGCCTTGAATTCTAAATAAATCAGTGTCACCAGCAAAGCACCCCCACACCACCTTCTCCATGCTTCAAAGTGGAATCCACACATGCAGAGACCATCCGTACACCTACTCTGCGTCTCACAAGAACAAAGTGGTTGAAAAAATAAAAAATAATATCGGCAATTCAGACCAAACGACAGATTCACAGGTCGAATGTTATTTCTCGAACCAAGCAAGTCTCTTCTTATTGGTGTCCTTTAGTAGTGTTTTTTTGTTGTTGCAGGAATTCGACCATGAAGGCCTGATTCACGCAGTCTCCTCTGAACAGTTGACATTGAGATGTGTCCGTTACTTGAACTCTGAACCATTTTTTGGGTCTACAATCTAAGGTACAGTTAATTGCCGATTTCTGAGGCTGGTAACTCTAATGACCTTATCTTCTGCCACATAGGTAACTCTGGTTCTTCCTTTCTTGTGGCGGTGCTCATGAGAGCCAGTTTCATCACAGTACTTGATGGTTTTTGCGACTGCGCTTGAAGAAACTTTCAAATTTCTTGAAATGTTACTCATTGACTGACCTTCATGTCTTAAAACCTCTTTGGGCTAGGCGTGCCACAAGTGACCAACCTCGGCAACATCCGGTGAAATTGCAGAGCTCCAAATTCAAATTACAGAAATCGTCATATTAAACTTTCTAGTTAATCCAGCCCCGTTGTCAGATTCTGAAAAGGCTTTACCGCAAAAGCACACCATGCGATTATCTGAGGACAGTGCCCTGCATACAAAAACATTAAAAACATTTTCCAACCAAGCAGGTGCATCGTGAGTCAGAAATGGCGTTAAAATAAATCCCTTACCTTTGATAAATCCCTTACCTCTGGTTGTAATCACAAGGGTCCCTGTTACATAACAAATGGTCCTTTTGTTCGATAAAGTCCTTCTTTATATCCCAAAAAAGTATGTTTATTTGTCACGCTTCATTCAATTATCCACCGGTTTCCTCTCGTTCAAAATGCATACAAAATTAATCCCAAACGTTACCAATAAACTTGGTCCAAACATGTCAAACAACGTTCCTAATCAATCCTCAGGTACCCTAATATGTAAATGAACTATCAAATTTAAGACGGAAAATAGTATATTCAATACCGGAGATAAATAACCAAGTGTGCGCCCTCAGCGGAGCACGTCACAATCATTTTCCAACCAAGCAGATGCATCACGAATGTCAGAAATAGCGATAAAATAAATCACTTACCTTTGAAGATCTTCATATTTTTGCAATCCCAAATGTCCCAGTTACACAATGAATGGTTGTTTTGTTCGATAAAGTCCTTTTATATCACAAAAAATGTCTTTATTTGGCGCGTTTGATTCAAAAATACACCCGTTCCAACTGGCCCAACATGCTTACAAACGAATGTAAAAAGGAACCTGTAAACTTGGTCCAAACATTTCAAACACTGTTTCTAATCCGACCTCAGGTACCCTAAAATGTAAATAATCGATAAAGTTTAAGATGGAATAAACTGTTTCCAATACCGGAGAAAAACAACGAGGAGCGTGCAGTCATTCACGGGCACCAAAATACTATAGTTCTTCTGAGTGACACTAAGAAAGAATACATCTTACTTTTTTTAAACAAAAACATTGAACAATTTCAAAAGACTGTTGACATCTAGTGGAAGCCATAGCAACTGCAATCTGGGTCCTAATAATTTGGCCTTCCCATAGAAAGCATTGGAATGTAGAATAACCTCAACAAAAAAAATCCTGGATGGATTGTCCTTGGGGTTTTGCCTGCCAAATCAATTATGTTATACTCACAGACATTATTTTAACAGTTTTTCAAACTTGAGTGTTTTCTATCCTATACTACCATGCATATGCATATCCTAGCTTCTGGGCCTGAGTAACAGGTAGTTTACTTTGGGCCCCTCAGTCATCCAAACCTCTGAATACTGCCCCCTATCCCTAAAAATATATTATTAAAGTAATGATGGACTGTTGTTTAACGGCACAGTCAACATAGTGTTTGTAAACATAAACTTCTGACCCACTGGAATTGTGATACAGTGAAATAATGTGTCTGTAAACAATTGTTGGAAAAATTACTTGTGTCATGCACAAAGTAGATGTCCTAACAAACTTGCCAAAATGATAGTTTGTTAACAAGAAATGTGTGGAGTGGTTGAAAAGCAAGTTTTAATGACTCCAACCTAAGTGTATGTAAACTTCTGACTTCAACTGTATATAGAAAAAATACAAAAAAATACCCCCCAAAAACGGCTCTGCTCAACTGTAGTCTATGCCACATGGAAAACGCTATTACTTTATTATAAAGGGGCATTTTCTTCAACAGTAAATTCACCAAGCATCGGAATGCATCTTGGTGCACAGATGAGGCGATTGCTATTGGCGGCAGATTGATGAAGGACGATTGGTGAGGGCTAAACTAACCAATACACACCTCCAACAACAACACATAAAACCTCACATAATTCTGCCCAAAAACAATGACAATTTCTCTCAACCAGTGAGATATGGAATTTTTAGGTGAGCGCTAATGCCGCCCTGTGATAAACAATGCCCACTTGTCAAAGGCAAGGGTGCAAATTATTTTGCTTGTGCATTCCACGCGCACCTCTCCAGGGTGCTGCTGGAGAGACACATCACTGCGGTGCTCCACCAACGTTCTGTCAAAAAAATAATCTAACAAAATCATGTGGCAGATAGGATATGGTAGAACGAGTAGGTGGCCTTTTCTGTAGCCTACAGCCTGGAAATAAAATGTATGGCAATATAATGACACTGACACTTTTTTACATCATGTAGATTTCTCTGATCAAATAGCCTAACCTAAAATGGTGCCCAATCAAATAAAAAATGTGTTGTCATGTTAACGAACAACATATCCTAAAAACAGGACAGGTCAAAGTAAAATGGACCATATGAAATGGAAAATCACAACTGTTGTCCAGGAGTTTCGAATTTGTATCCATACATTTTTTGACAAGATGATCATAGTGAAAAATAAAACACTAATGCATTTCCCGCTTACGATAATGCCTGATAAAGTTGGGTAGTTGATATTCAGAGCCTAAATAGCCAAATTGATTAGTCACAGGAATCAAGACTAATAAAACTAATGCAACGGCTTGTTTTACAAATGTCGGTCTACCACATGGATGGGTCTTCATAAAAGTCCATTTGGGCCAACATGGTAGGCTACACCCCAGTAAGCACGAGCAGATTTTTTTTTGGTCCTGTCCGGACCGGATGTCTTATTTTGGTGTTTATCAAATGGTAGGCATCCCACATAGATGGTCATTCATAGAATGCAATATCAGGCAACACTGTAGGCTACACCACAGTAAGCATGGACCAACGCCATGCTTTTGGACATCGTTTTTTTGGTGCAGACCGGACGTTATTTCCACATCCATCCACCCCCCCATTCAGCTGAAAAGGTGGCGAGGGATATTCAAAAATATTTTTTTGAAATATTTAACTTTCACACATTAACAAGTCCAATACAGCAAATGAAAGATAAACATCTTGTTAATCTACCCATCATGTCGGAACCCCTGCGCTAGAAAGGTTAAAAAAAAAAAGCCGCTTTAGACAGGATTACCTAGACATACTGACCAGCTCAAATATACAGAAGCGTGCTACACGGCAGACCAATCCAAACTCATCTCTCGGCATGTCCAGCACACTCATTATCTCAGCTAATCATAGCTAGTGGGAAGGTTGCTCACTTTTACTGTGGCTAAACCAACTAGGCTCGTAATTTAACCATTTTATTCGTATTTATATATGGCATACAAGTTTATTATTAAGGCACATGAAAGTTCACATGTTCGAGAAAGCATTTCTGCCAAAACACGCATTTTGATCAACAACAAAAAAGTCATAATGACCCGCGACATATGTCAAGTTTCCTGAAATGGGTCACATATTTTAAAAATCTGTAACACAAGTATTTTCAACTTTCATTCAGAACCAAAAATGAACCAGATTTCAACATCCCAAAAAGTCCAGAAAAAACAACTTTCAATATATATTTTAAACTTACTGAAAATACTTATTTTCACCTTTCATTTAGGACCCAAATTGAACCTAACTTAATCTTAATCCTAACAACATCTGGAAAATAGTTATTCTATTCTAGTTTTGATGGGGCAGGCATTTTGTGGTCTCGCATAGGGTAGCAGCACGGCAAGGACCGGCCCTTGCCGGGCCTATGATTTCTTAATCCGACCCTCTGTAGGTATCAAATCAAATTGTATTGGTCATATACACGTGATTAGCAAACGTTATTGCGGGTGTAGCAAAATCCTTGTGCTTCTAGTTCCGACTGCAGTAATATCTAACATGTAATATCTTACAAATTACACAACATATACCCAATACTACAAATCTAAGTATGAATTAAAACTATATACATATATGGATGAACAATATCAGAGCGGGAACAGACTAAGATATAGTAGAATAGTATAGAATACAGTATATACATGTGAGGGATCAGCCAGATAAAGTGGTCCGACTGCACCCTCTCCTGGAGGTGGGCCACAGTACAGCCACTACTGATGAGCTCACCTGAGGCAAATTGACCAATTATTATTTGTGCTCTATGTTCGGCTCAAGCTGTTGGATTGGCGTTTGGTACCAACTGTTATTTTTTATGTTTTTTTGTTTGGATAGCCATTTTCCTGGCCCCAGGGAGAGTTGAAAGAAGAACTCCCAATACAGTTTCCTTTTTGTTGAAGGCGTATCATTTCGTGCTGTCCCTCCTAGGATTTTGTCAGTGAATAGTTATGGCCTTTCACATTGGTGGAGAACATGGTCACGTCTAGCCGAGACTGATCGAACCCATTCCCGAACCCGAACCCATGAACCTATTCCCGCACGGTCCGGTGTTTTAAATGTCAAGCCCTAGGACACATTGCACGACACTGCCCGCAAACAGATGAGCCCATGCCCACCTAGTCCCCTAAAGCGAGCCCGGGCCCCTCCCAGGAAATGGACATTCCTCATCAAGCACCCTGCTGGCAGGCAGAGATGGCCCCCGCCCGGCGTGTTGCGGTGAGAATAGGCGGAACTGAAACATTTGCATTCCTGGACTCTGGCAGCATGGTCTCCCTCAGCCAAAGGGATATACAGGATGACTGGACAGTGCTCAAAGGTGAAGTGAAGGTATCATGCATACACGGCGACGTCCAGGTTACCCCCGGACCAGAGTAAAGATGACCACAACCGTGGGAAAGGTCACTATGGTGATGGGCCTGTCACCTAATTTGTCAGTTCTCATCCTCCTTGGCCGTGACTGCCCACTCTTCCACCGGTTGTGGGCCAATGCAGAGAAACATAAGAGGGGCTGACAAGAGAAGAGGAGCTCACAGCGCCGCATGGGCATGGGCATAAACTCTGGGGAATGAAAGTAAACCACACTGGGTGACTAGACCGTCTACAAGAGGAAAGGGAGAAGCAGAATGAGAAGTCCACACGTCGGCAGAGATGTCCAGTGATGAGACGTACCACGGAATCGAGAGCCAAGACGAACAGGGATCCAGCCAGCCGGGCGAGGATAGGAGTCAGGAGTAAAGAGAGCTGCTTCGACAGATCTTTGCCGAGACCAGACCAGAGGAATCCTGGCTGGGGTTTGGCACGGAGACCAATGACGGTGACATAGATCGCCCCCCACCCATCCGAAGGCTATGGCAGTTTCCCTTTCCGAAGACCTTATGGGTCAGATTGGCACCGCCCAACAGTGAGATCCGGAGGTGCTAAGGCTTATGGCTAATGTAGCAGTTATTGATGGGAAGAGGCTACAGAATGAGGGTGATTTACATTTCACCTATTTTGCCATTACGAACAGCGTATTATATTGGGTATGTAGGAGAAGGGAGGGGGAGTTCAAACTATTGGTAGTACCAAGGTCATATCAAGACACTATGCTGCACTTGCCGTACTTCCATTTCTTGGATGGACATTTAGGATGGGAGAAAACAGCTGAGAGGGTACTCATCTGGTTCTACTAGCCGGGGGGTGACCAGAGACGTAGCCAAATATTGCAGGTCATGTGACAGGTGTCGGTGTACGTCCCCCAAGGCCCATTTTCGCAATCCCCTGATACCTCTTCCCATTATAGAAACACCATTCGAACGTATTGCCATGGACATAGTGGGGCCACTGCCACGGTCAGCCCGAGGACACCAATACATCCTCCTAGTAGTGGACTACGCAACCAAATATCCCAAGGCTATTCCGTTACGAACCATGGTGACGAAAGGCATAGCCAAGGAGCTGGTCATGTTTTTTTCGCGAGTAGGATTACCCTCAACTATTTTAACAGATCAAGGCACTCCCTTTATGTCGCGGCAGATGAAAGAGCTATATAAGATATACAGTGTAGAGCAGATTAGAACAAGTGTTTATTACCCCCATATGGACAGAGACTGAATAAAATCATCAATAGCATGTTAAGACGTGTAGTGGATGAGGACAGGAAAAATTGGGACATGCTGTTGCCCCATCTTATGTTTGCCCTGTGCGAAGCCCCCTGGGTCTGGTCTAGGATTTTGTCAGTGAATAGGTATGGCCTTATGAGATGAGGAATGCAAGATATGTAAACATTATTAAGTGACTAAGATACCATAGAATAGTATATACATATGAGATGAGTAAAGCCAGATATGTAAACATTATTAACGTGACTAGTTTTCCATTCCTTAAAGTGTCCAGTGATTTGTAGTCTATGCCTATAGGCAGCAGTCTCTAATGTGCTAGTGATGGCTGTTTAACAGTCTGATGGCCTTGAGATAAAAGCGGTTTTTCAGTCTCTCTGTCCCAGCTTTGATGCACCTGTATTGACCTCGCCTTCTGGATGAAAATCGGGTGAAACCAGCAGTGGCTTGGGTGGATGTTGTCCTTGATGATCTTTTTGGCCTTCCTGTGACATTGGGTGCTGTAGTTGTCCTGGAGGGCAGGTAGTTTGCCCCCGGGAATGTGTTGGGCAAACCGCACCACCCTCTGGAGAGCCTTGCGGTTACGGGCGGTGCAGTTGTCGTACAAGGTGGTGATACAGTCCGACAGGATGCTTTCAATTGTGCATCTGTAAGATTTTGTGAGGGTTTAAGGTGACAAGGCAGATTTATTTAGCCTCCTGGGGTTGAAGAGGCTCTGTTGTGCATTCTTCACCACACTATCTGTGTGGGTGGTCCATTTCAGTTTGCCAGTGATGTGTACACCAAGGAACTTGAAGCTTTCCACCTTCTCCACTGTGGTCCCGTTTATGTAGATAGGGGTGTGCACTCTGCTGTTTCCTGAAGTCCACGATCATCTCCTTTGTTTTGTTGACGTTGAGTGAGAGGTTGTTTTCCAGGCACCACACTCCCAGAGTTGTCACCACCTTCCTGTAGGCTGTGTTGTCATCATTGGTAATCAAGCCTACTACTGTTGTGTCGTCTGCAAACTTGATGATTGAGTTGGAGGCGTGCTTGGCCACGCCGTCATGGGTGAACAGGGTGTACAGGAGGGGGCTGAGCATGAACCCTTGTGGTGCCCCAGTGTTGAGGATCAGCGGAGTGGAGGTGATGTTTCCTACCTTTACCACCACCACCCGTCAGGAAGTCCAAGACCCAGTTGCAAAGGGCGGGGTTCAGACCCAGGGCCTCGAGCTTAATGATGAGCTTGGAGGGTAGTATGGTGTTTAATGCTGAGCTATAGTCAATAAACAGCATTCTTAAATAGATATTCCTCTTGTCCAGATGGGATAGGGCAGTGTGCAGTGTTATAGTCAATAAACCGCATTCTTTACGTATTCCTCTTGTCCAGATGGGATAGGGCAGAGTAATGGCAATTGCATCGTCTGTGGATCTATTGGGGCGGTAAGCAAATTGAAGTTGGTCTAGGGTGAACGTGGGCATGCAATTTATTATTATTTATTATTAGGCTACAGATTAAATAAATGCTGATTAATTTAACATGGTGGTGAAAGTGCATTGTGAGGAGGTTGATACTCCTTTCAATAGATCCCAATGGTCTTATTCTGGTGACATGATGATCAATGCTTGGCTGCCATTTCACAAATAAAAATTATCTTGCACTTTTGTCCATGATAATCTCATAATTTAGTAGGCTATACCTGCACTGTATCTGCTAGCTGTTGGCTAGTGCACACATGCTAATAACAGAGTGCGAACAGTCAATATACCTACACAACATTTTTTGTGATAAAACCATCAGTAAAATTAAAAGCCATTCAATAATATTGTAGCAGGCCAAGTTATCCAGGAGAGGCTGTCTATCATAGCCTACACCCCGAATTAGAGCTTCTGCACCATTCTCACACGCCTTGCTCACAAATGCTTTTGCCTAGGCTACTGTTGACTGCTAAGATGGAGGCCTTTCTCATTGAAGTAAAACAAAAGTTAATGGAAGTAGTGTATGTCTAGTAAAAAGCCTACAAGGGGAATTTAGTTGTATTATTGTAATGGACTAAGATGAGAAGAATGCAGGGTACTGTGCAACTCCCTATTCTGGTAGAATGCAATCCTTGTGAAGGTTTAAATCAGTTCAAGTGTTTTGTGTCATTCTGTTTCAAATTAAGTTCCAACTGTATTGCTGTGTTTGCTACAATATAATAGCCTGCTCGTGTTTTCCCTATAAACAATGGCTTGACTTACTTTTGATAATACCCCAATAAAGTTGCGAAATGTTAAGGTTTGGTGTGGCTATTATTAAGCATTAGCTACTGCAAGGCTATGATATGAAGGCAGTTTTCACCGGCGCTCCAACTGACTCCCACAGTTGAACTTGAGGTGAGGAAGAATGTTTCAGGCCTACCAGAGTTAGTCCTTTAACCTAAAAACATAATGCTTATCTTTATACTAAATATTCTGATAGGAAACAAATGAATTAGCCTCCTTCTGTATGTCTATCTGCTATAAAGAAATCTCCATCACTCTGGAGCTAAGCCTCAGCTTCTCTTCCTTTATATAGGCTTTTTTGAGCATACAGTGGACACCTAAACCTACAGGACTATGCGTGCGATGCCCTGCTGCATGCAGTGCTCAAATCTCCAACAGTTGAACCGTAAGGGGGACAATTATTATTTTAGGATAGTAGCCAAAACAAAACGATAAAATATTGTCTATAAAGTTTTGCATATACTACACATCAAACCTCATGGAATAGTGTTTTTGGAATTTGTTATGGACTGTTTTAAAAAACGTGTAAATGTGGCTCATTTGTCAGATCTGAATGCAATATGGAGGTCCGGTAAATTTCTCAAATGTCTAGAAAAATTAAAATTTTCCCAGTCACGTCGTCCAGTGCCATATTTTCATAAAGGAAACCCTGATATGTTTTCATGTAGATTTTAGAATATCCGCATGTCGCCAATGTTTATTTTTTTTATGTTTGTGTGGTGCATTGACATAGAAACCTGTTGGTGGAAAATTTGTCGCATATATTATGTATAATTATAAATATAGCATCAAAACGTTGAAAATCTGATTTCCCCCTAGCTGATCATTGTCTGCAACCGTCTGGCTCTGATCGTGAAGTAATGAAACAGGCAAGAAGAGTGAGCTCCTCTGTGGTGGTCGGCGAACCCTCAATCTTCTGGCCCGTTGTCCTGCATGGCATAGACTGTGCCACAAAAGCAAAGTAGATATACACATTTATGAACACACGGTCGCTACAGCTATTGTAATTTGTGGTCATAAACATTATTTTGAGTTTATTCTATGAGGGGGGCGGGTGTTCAATTTACACTACATGACCAAATGTATGTGGACACCTGTTCATCAAACATCTCACTCCAAAATCATGGGCATTAATATAGAGTTGGTCCCCTTTCCCCCTTTGCTGCAAAAACAGCCCCCACTCTTCTGGGAAGGCTGTCCACTAGATGTTGGAACATTGCTGATGGGAATTGCTTCCATTCAGCCACAAGAGCATTAGTGAGGGAGGCACTGATGCTGGGCGATTAGGCTTCAATTATTAGTCGGCGTTCCAATTAATCCCACAGGTGTTCAATGGGGATGGTGAAGCGTGATTCATCACTCCAGAGAACGCGTTTCCACTGCTCCAGAGTCCAATGTCGGTGAGATTTACACCACTCCAGTCGACACTTGGCAATGTGCATGGTGAGCTTAGGCTTGTGTGCGGCTGCTCGGCCATAGAAATCCATTTCATGAAGCTCCCTACGAACAGTTCTTGTGCTGACATTGCTTCCAGAGGCATTTTTTGAGGAGTTAGGGAGTGTTGCAACTGAGGACAGAAGATGTTTACGAACTTCAGCCCTCTGCATTCCTGTTCTGTGAGCTTGTGTGGCCTACCACACATTTCCACTTCACAATAACAGCACTTACAGTTGACCGGCGCAGCTCTAGCAGGGCTGAAATTTGTTGGAAAGTTCCTAATCCTAATAATTGCTCCCACAGTTGATTTCTTCAAACCAAGCTGTTTACCTATTGCAGATTCAGTCTTCCCAGCCTGGTGCAGGTCTACAATTTTGTTTCTGGTGTCCTTTGACAGCTCTTTGGTCTTGGCCATAGTGGAGTTTGGAGTGTGACTGTTTGAGGTTGTGGACAGGTGTCTTTTATACTGATAACAAGTTCAAACAGGTGCCATTAATACAGGTAACGATTGGAGGACAGAGGAGCCTCTTAAAGAAGAAGTTACAGGTCTGTGAGAGCCAGAAATCTTGCTTGTTTGTAGGTGACCAAATACTTAATTTCCACCATAATTTGCAAATAAATTCATTAAAAATCCTACAATGTGATTTTCTGGATTTTCATTTTGTCTCTCATAGTTGAAGTGTACCTATGATGAAAATTACAGGCCTCTCATCTTTTTATGCGGGAGAACTTGCACAATTGGTGGCTGACTAAATACTTTTTTGCCCCACTGTAGCTAGTGAGAAGCTGTAGCATTAGCAATGTCTCTCAAAAGGAGAATTTTTTAATTCTGACAATGCTTCTGAGTATGAAAGTCAGGAATCAGATTCTGACAGTGAGGAGCTGCCCCTCAACCTTGTAGCCATTGAAAACCCTGAATCTGAGGACTCCTTGTCCACTGACGAAGTCCCAGGTCCCTTTGAAGATGCTGGTGGTGATGGAGGCAGACCGACAGTGGATGAAGTACAGGAGTTCTGTGGTAGCTGGAAGGCCGCCAGCCATTTCAACCCTGGCCCTGCTGTTTGCTTTGATGAGTCCCAGTCTGGAGTGCAACGCCCCTTGCCATTTCCATCTGAGGCAGAGTGCTTCAAGTTGTTTCTGACAGAGGAGCTGGTGGGAGACATAGTAGAAACCAATCGCTATGCCTTGGAGCTACAGGAGAAGAGAGAGCCAGGAGTGAGGGGGAAACTCACTAAATAGGTGACAACCACAATTAGGGAAATGTATACCTTCCTGGTGACAGTCCTTCTCATGGGGATAGTAAAGAAGAACTCCCTAAGAGAATACTGGAGCACAGATCTTATGTTTGCAACTCCCTTCTTTTCCCAAGACCGCTTCCTAGTTCTGCTGCGATGCCTGCATTTGATCAACAATGCTACTGCCATCCTAAATGAACTGTTATACAAAATAAGAAATGTTCTTACCAGCCTGACATCAGCAGTTGGTCGGGTCTTTGTGCCATACAAGAACCTATGCATTGATGAGTCCCTGATGTTATGGAAAGGTAGGCTGGCGTTACATCAATATATTCCCTCCATAAGGTACAGGTTTTGGGTTAAGTTCTTTGTCATGTGCGACGTGAAGACAGGATTTGTTCAGGACATTATAGTTTACACTGGGTCCACCACTGACATCTAACATTATGAGGGGCTTGGGGTGTCCGGGTCCTTTGTATGTGGACAATTGTTACAGCAGTCACACACTCTTCCAGCATCTGCTCTCCATCAGCACAGGGGCCTGTGGCATAGTCAGGATCGAACAGGAAGGGGATGCAAGAAGATGGAGGTAGAGTTCATGGAGAACGGTCAACAGCTGTGGAATGACAAACCAGACTTCAATGTCCTCTCCACTGTCCATACAGCAACCATGTCGGCCACAGGGAAGATGGACCTCCTGACGGGGGAAAGAAAAATCTAACCAGACTGTGTGCTTGATTATAACCTCAAAATGGGGGCAGTGGATAAGGCGGACATGATAAACAGCTTTGTGGAATGCATTCAGAAAATGACCTTCTATAAGAAGATATTTTTCCATCCGATCGACACTGCTGCCCTCAATGGCCACATAGTTCACCACCAACTAACAGGTGAGATGATTACTGAACAAGGTATTTTTTGTAATTTGACGCACAGTTCACATACAAACTATTATGACGTAATAAGGCACTTACTTTGATAGAATCACAGCCTAGAATTGAACCAGGATGTCTGTAGTCACACCTCTAGCACTGAAATGCTGTGCCTTAGACCACTTCGCCACTTGGGAGTCATAAGGCCAGGGTAGCTGTAACGGTTTTCTGTAGGCAAAGGAGAGTCAGACCAAAATGCGGCGTGGCTATTTCGATCCATGTTTAATGAAACAAAGTAAACACGAATCAAATACAAAAACAATAAACGTAACACAAAAACCGAACCAGCCTAATACTGGTGCAAAGTAACACAGAGACAGAACAAGGTCAATCACCAAACAGGCTACCTAAATATGGTTCCCAATCAGAGACAATGACGAACACCTGCCTCTGATTGAGAACCATATCAGGCCAAACATAGAACTAGACAAACTAGACATGTAACATAGAATGCCCACTCAGCTCACACCCTGACCAACCAAAACATAGAAACATACAAAGCAAACTATGGTCAGGGTGTGACAGTAGCTTCAAAACGCAACACAACCTAATACTTCTCTGACTCAATTAGCATTGTTTTACAGAGCTAATAGAAGAATGTAGCTAGCTACTTAAGCACGATTGAATATAACACTATTAAGATTATGAAATGAGTAACGTTACTTTGCGTGTCCGCTGTTTTAAGGAATATACACAAATATATTATGCTCCATACATACAGTGAGCTACAGTGGAAACTAGAGGTCGACCGATTATTATTTTTCAATGCCGATACCGATACTGATTATTGGAGGACCAAAAAAACTGATATCAATTAAATGGCCTATTTTTATTTTTTTATTTGTAATAATGACAATTACAACAATAGTGAATGAATACTTATTTTAACTCAATATAATACATCAATCAAATCAATTTAGCCTCAAATAAATAATGAAACATGTTCAATTTGGTTTAAATAATGCAAAAACAAAGTGTTGGAAAGAAAGCAAAAGTGCAATATGTGTCACACCCTGACCATAGTTTGCTTTGTATGTTTCTTTGTTTTGCTTTGTTTTGTTTGGTCAGGGTGTGATCTGAGTGGGCATTCTATGTTGTGTGTCTCGTTTGTCTGTTTCTGTGTTTGGCCTGATATGGTTCTCAATCAGAGGCAGGTGTTAGTCATTGTCTCTGATTGGGAACCATATTTAGGTAGCCTGTTTGGTGTTGGGTTTTGTGGGTGATTGTCTCCTGTGTCAGTGTTTGTACCACACGGGACTGGTCTGTGGGTTTTCACATTTATTGTTTTGTAGTTTGTTCATGTATAGGTTTTCTTATTAAAAAACCATGGACTTCAACCACCCTGCGTATTGGTCCGCCTCTCCTTCCCAGGAAGAACCCCGTTAAAATATGTGCCATGGAAGAAAGCTAACCTTTAAGTTCCTTGCTCAGAACATATGAAAGCTGGTGGTTCCTTTTAACATGAGTCTTCAATATTCCCAGGTAAGAAGTTTTAGGTTGTAGTTATTATAGGACTATTTCTCTGTGTCCAAAAATACCGACACCCGATTGTTATGAAAACTTGAAATCGGCCCTAATTAATCGGCCATTCCGATTAATCGGTCGACCTCTAGTAGAAACGACATAACACAACATACAGAAACTATTAACACCCCCCTATCCACATTGATGGAACAGTAGTGGAGAGGGTAGCAAGTTTTAAGTTCCTCGGCATACACATCACAGACAAACTGAATTGGTCCACTCACACAGACAGCATCGTGAAGAAGGCGCAGCAGCGCCTCTTCAACCTCAGGAGGCTGAAGAAATTCGGCTTGTCACCAAAAGCACTCACAAACTTCTACAGATGCACAATCGAGAGCATCCTGGCGGGCTGTATCACCGCCTGGTACGGCAACTGCTCCGCCCTCAACCGTAAGGCTCTCCAGAGGGTAGTGAGGTCTGCACAACGCATCACCGGGGGCAAACTACCTGCCCTCCAGGACACCTACACCACCCGATGTTACAGGAAGGCCATAAAGATCATCAAGGACATCAACCACCCGAGCCACTGCCTGTTCACCCCGCTATCATCCAGAAGGCGAGGTCAGTACAGGTGCATCAAAGCCGGGACCGAGAGACTGAAAAACAGCATCTATCTCAAGGCCATCAGACTGTTAAACAGCCACCACTAACATTGAGTGGCTGCTGCCAACACACTGACTCAACTCCAGCCACTTTAATAATGGGAATTGATGGGAAATGATGTAAATATATCACTAGCCACTTTAAACAATGCTACCTTATATAATGTTACTTACCCTACATTATTCATCTCATATGCATACGTATATACTGTACTCTATATCATCGACTGCATCCTTATGTAATACATGTATCACTAGCCACTAACTATGCCACTTTGTTTACATACTCATCTCATATGTATATACTGTACTCGATATCAGCTACTGTATCTTGCCTATGCTGCTCTGTACCATCACTCATTCATATATCCTTATGTACATATTCTTTATCCCCTTACACTGTGTATAAGACAGTAGCTTTGGAATTGTTAGTTAGATTACTTGTTGGTTATTACTGCATTGTCGGAACTAGAAGCACAAGCATTTCGCTACACTCGCATTAACATCTGCTAACCATGTGTATGTGACAAATAAAATTTGATTTGATTTGAACTATTATAACGTAATAAGGCACTTCATTTGATAGAAACGCACACATTTACAAAGTTATTATTGTAATGAAAACAACAATGACTGCGATGTGGGCAACAGACGGAAAATGTGAACACGTGTGTGCAGATCCTGTTCTAACGGCAGATGCGCAAATGTCTGCAGACTTGAACTGCACAAACAATTGGGAAGTGCATGTAGTTTTGTTTGGGGTCAGAAATGTCCCAAAAGATATCTTGTCCGCAGAAGTAAAAAATTACTACTTTTATGTGAATGAGGAGGCGGAACACACCTCAATTCAAACTGTTGAATTCAAAATAAAAACACGTGAGAATCATTTGAAATTGACAAGTTGAAAACCGCCTATAAATAAAAACAGCCTTGGTTTGAGGGCTGAGTGGAGTAAATCTACTGTTGCGTAACAATCACATTCTGGAATGGAGAGAACCTTCTAACATCTGGTGCATAAAAAAAACTCACGCTGGGGTGACCGTTAGAGATATTTGGATCTCACGTATGAAAAGGTTAATTCATTTTAGAACAAGGCTGTTATGTGGAAAAATGAAGGGGTCTGAATACTTTTCGAATGCACTGTATTTGTAGTGCTGTTGGTGTAACCATGGTGTATCAGGGATATACAGTGTACAAAAACATTAAGAACAGCTCTTTCTATGACAGCCTGAGCAGATGAAAGCTATGATCCCTTATTGATGCACTTGTTAAATACACTTCAATCAGCATAGGTGAAGGGGAGGAGACAGGTTAAAAGGATTGTAAGGCTTGAGATGAGACAATTGGGATATTGATTTTGTACGTGTGCCATTCCGAGGGTGAATGGAAAAGACTAAATATTTAAGTTCCTTTGAATGGGGTACGGTAGTAGGTGTCAGGCGCACCAGTTTGAGAGTGTCAAGAAACGCAACGCTGCTGGGTTTCTCTACAGTTTCCCATGTGTATCAAGAATGGTCCACCTCTCAAAAGACATCCAGCCAACTTGACACAACTGTGGGAAGCATTCAAGTCAACATGGGCTAGCAACCCTGTGGAATGCTTTTAACAACTAATAGAGTCCATGCCCCAACAAATTGAGGCTGTTCAGTGTATATAGTATGGGACATTTCACTGTTAATATACAGTGCAACAGGGCCTCCCGGGTGGTTAAGGGCGCTGTACTGCAGCACCAGCTGTATTGGCCTAGCGTCGTCCGGGTTAGGAAGGGTTTGGCCGGTAGGATATCCTTGTATCAACGCGCACCAGTGACTACTGTGGCGGGCCGGGCGCAGTGCTCGCTAACCAAGGTTGCCAGGTGCACGGTGTTTCCTCCGACACATTGGTGCAGCTGGCTTCCAGGTTGGATGCACGCTGTGTTAAGAAGCAGTGTGGCTTGGTTGGGTTGTGTATCGGAGGACGCATGACTTTCAACCTTCGTCTCTCCCGAGCCCGTACATAGTGCAACATGGAATGATTCAGATTATTTATCTTTTGAGCTTATTTTTTGCAGTTGGCTGCAGCCTTGATCAAAAGTAATACAATGGCAGCTTTGCAAATAAAAGTTATTCAAAGTTAAACAGCAATAATGCATTCTCATTCCAATAGCCTCCAACGGGCAAAAATGTGTGAGTGACATATAAGGATTTGATCAGTGGAGGCTGCTGAGGGGAGGATGGCTCATGGTAATGGCTGGAATAGAGTCAATGGAATGGTATCAACCACATGGAAACCATATTTTTTTAAAACCTCCCCTCAGCAGCCTGGATTTGATGCAATCTGGTGCAATAAGGCTGCCAAACACAACTTATCTGAATGGAACAAAACTGAGTCTAAGAAGAAGTCACTGCAGAGGTTGACACTGTGGGTTACAATGATTGCCCACTAAGGAGCCTGAAGCTCTGTATAACGTGTTCTTGGGAGAGTTGTTAAGTTGATGTAATATTTTTCACTAGAACAGTTACACACATATCCCTCTCTCCTATGGGCTGCCGGAATTAAGTTGTTAAGTTGGCCAAATTCCCAAAGATCTGACTTGTATACAGTTAAGCATTCTTGTTTATTTAGACGTGTCATTGAATCTTATGTGTGCATCGAGCCCATGTCTCAAAATAAGTCCTAGTCCTTTCTCTGTTTACTGACGATGTGGGACATTAACTCTAGTACCTCCGCTCCTAGTTTTGCACCAGAGGAACTAATTATGTTACTTTTCTCCTCATAATAAAAAAAATGTATGCTAATGAGTTGGAAGAAATTATTTCCTCCTGGTGTTTTTCTAGGCTAAACCATATTATTTTTGTGCTTACAATACAGCGTTTGTCCCGGAAATTCCAAATTAGGACTGTAAGGGACATGGGAGGCTGTGAGGAGGAGGGTTTATTCTCCAGTTCTTTATCCATTTTCCAGAACCTCTTGGGGTTAGACCCACAGAGAGAGAACCGCTCCTTAAAGTAACTAACTTTGGCCTTCCAGATAGGCTGAGTGCACTTATTAATCATTTGCCTGAATGAGAGCTAGTCAACCTGAGTATGCGTGTACCGAGCCTTTCGCCAAATGCAATTCTTGAGGTGGAGTAAGTCTGCAAGATCACAGTCGAACCAGGGGGAACCTGTTTTTAATTCTCATTTTCTTTATGGTGGCGTGTTTGTTAGCAATACCACTGAAAATATCAAAAAAGAAGGTCCAAGTGTCTTCGACAGAGGGGGTCAAGCTGATTCTATACCAATTTGCAGAGGACAGGTCATGAAGGAAGGCTTGCTCATTAAAGTTTTTTAGCAAACGTCTATGACAAATCAGGACAGGTCGTTTCACTGAGCAGCCATTACGAACACAGGCTGTAAAACAATGATCACTAAAGTCATTACAGAAAACACCAAATTGATACCTATCAGGATTATTTGTGAGGAGAACATCGAGGAGAGTAGCCTTTTCTGGGTGTTTGGAGTCATAACTTGTGTGATTGGTAATAATCTGAGAGATTTAGGGAGTCCCATTGCTTTAGGACTTGGTTAGGTGGTTTAAGCATGTCCCAGTTTAGGTCACCTAACAGGACCATTCCTCGGCACACAGTGTTCCTAAACTCAGTTAGGAACACTGATCGATTACTCCTTCCATGATTTTGTGCTGGTTGTTCCTGTGATTGGGTTGCTTCCTTCCTCCATAGACCCATGTGCTGAGGGAGAGACAATTTTTAATTGTCCCTCAAAGGCAATCACAATAACTCCCATAATACCAGTTGACGACACATCCACGTTCAGACTGGACGTCGACTCGTGTTGAAATACTCCATCTTCTATATTGGAAGTACACACTGATGAGGCAACAGCAGGTGATTCCCCCACCACTGACAAGCCATCACAAACTGATTAAAGACTTGTTCGATATCACTGAACCATATCCTGGTTTCCATTTACAGGTACTGCAACTAATGACTGAGGCAGACGCACTTGTCAATGACACTAAACGACAACAGATGTGGGACTTAACAAACACGGGGATATCTGGTCGACAGACTAGAAGGATTACGGGGTTATGGGTATTCATGTGGTGCTTTATGCCACCCGGAGCAGCTCCTACGTTTGTGACAATACAAAATGGCAGTACAGGAGATTATCAACTCCCTACTAGCGAAACAGATAATCAGGGAATGTAACAGTAGGTACAGTGGTTCTTCCTTTAAAAGTTTTGAGCTTATGCCTTGACCATTTGTGGTAGATGGTGGCAGATTGCGTCGTTCTGTCATTGCACCATACTATCACAAGGGGGAGTTAGAACGCTGATCTATCGGGTAGTCTAAACTGTTGCACGAATTGACTATCTTTTAGTAAATGAATGGAGGTGTTTTCATTCCGAGAGTCTCTTCTCTGGCACCAGAGTCCTGTATCAGGCAACAACAAAAAAATGCTGGCAGTGGTCCTGGAGTTGAGAGGGACTTGGGTAAATACAATTGGGGAATTACACTTGACATGTGGACTGACGATTTAGGCACAGTGGGCTTTTGGTTTCTCTCCTTCTAAAAACAGAAGTAAATAATTCTAAGTAACAAACTGGATCAATTTACCAGGGTGAAAGAGTGATAGCCCCTCTATATACAGTAAAGTGAGTTTCTGAAACACGGAGTCCATCTTTCCTGATGTGAAGAAGAAATGTAATGAAAGAAACTCAAGCGTGAATTTGTCAGCATAAAGTTGAGGAACTCTCTCATTGATGGCTTTGGATCAAAATAAATACAGTTGAAATCGGAGGTTTGCATACACTTAGGTTGGAGTCATTAACTTGTTTTTCAACCACTCCACAAATTTCTTGTTAACAAACTATTTTTGGCAAGTCGGTTAGGACATCTACTTTGTGCATGACACAAGTAGTTTTTCCAATAATTGTTTACAGACAGATATTTCACCTATAATTCACTATCACAATTCCAGTGGGTCCGAAATTTACATACACAAAATTGATTGTGCCTTTAAACAGAATAGAACATTCCAGAATATGATGTCATGGCTTTAGAAGCTTCGGATAGGCTAATTGACATAATTTGAGTCAATTGAAGGTGTACCTGTGGATGTATTTCAAGGCTTACATTTGAACTCAGTGCCTCTTTGCTTGACATCATGGGAAAATCTAAATAAAGACCTCAGAAAAAAAATAGTAGACCTCCACAAGTCTGGTTTATCCTTGGGAGCAATTTCCAAACGCCTGAACGTACCACATTCATCTGTACAAACAAGAGTATGCAAGTAAAAACACCATGGGAGCACGCAGCTGTCATAATGCTCAGGAAGGAGACTCATTCTGTCTCCTAGAAATGAATGTAATTTGTTGTGAAAAGTGTAAATCAATCCCATAACAGCAAAGGACCTTGTGAAGATGCTGGAGGAAACGGGTACAAAAGTATCTATATCCACAGTAAAACGAGTCCTATATCGACATAACCTAAAAGGCCGCTCAGCAAGGAAGAAGC
Source organism: Oncorhynchus tshawytscha (assembly GCF_018296145.1). NCBI lineage: Eukaryota > Metazoa > Chordata > Actinopteri > Salmoniformes > Salmonidae > Oncorhynchus > Oncorhynchus tshawytscha. The sequence continues at coordinate 1,867,737 of NC_056449.1, forward strand.
CACTGCTCCAAAACCGCCATAAAAGCTGGTTTGCAACTGCACATGGGGACAAACATTGTACTTTTTGGAGAAATGTGATCTGGTCTGATGAAACAGAAATAGAACTGTTTGGCCATAATGACCATTGTTTGGAGTAAAAAGGGGGAGGCTTGCAAGCTGAAGAACACCATCCCAACCGTGAAGCATAGGGATGGCAGCATCATGTTGTGGGGGTGCTTTGCTGCACGAGGGACTGGTAGGGTTAGGCAGCTATTTTGTGAAGTCCACATCTCAAGACATCAGTCAAAGTTAAGACTTGATCGCAAATTCAAAGGCAATGCTACCAAATACTAATTGAGTGTATGTAAACTTCTGACCCACTGGGAATGTGATGAAAGAAATAAAATCTGAAAAACAATTCTCTACTATTATTCTGACATTTCACATTCTTAAAATAAAGTGGTGATTCTAACTGACTTTAAACAGAATTTTTACTGGGATTAAATGTCAGGAATTGTGAAACTGAGTTTAAATGTATTTGGCTAAGGTGTATGTGAACTTCCGACTTCACCTGTAAGTACCAACATTCTTTCTGATAGTCTTTAATAAAGAAATGTCTTGACTGTTTTGACCAAGTTAATCTGCTCATGTGGTGTGTGTTTAATTATTTGTGACATTGTGGTCACAATGAAGAATGTAAATCAAATAAATCATAATCATAATGAATAATCAGATGTGTGTTGCAAGTATTATTTTTTTTAACTTACTATGTTAGGTATTGGATCACTAAAAAAAATATAACTTTTACCGTGTAGTTTAGCAATAAAATGGACTTAACGGGGATGTGGACATACTCTGTATTAATATCCCGAAAGAAGGAAATGATCTCACTCAATTTTAATAGAAGTTAGCAAAAATAGTTGATATTGTTGCTACCATGGAAAGGAAAATAACTGTATTTGTGGAGAAATTACCCTGGTTAACTCTTTAGTCATATCGCACCTTACATATTGGTTTATGGTTTTGCCTACAACTAATGACCTGTTTAAATTATGAAAAAATAATATTCAATTTTATTTGGAATGGCAAGCCAGGCAAAATTAAAAAGGCCTATTTATATAATGAATTTGTAGGGCAGAAATTATTAAATATAAAAGCATTAGACCTCTCACTTAAGGCGTCAGTCATACAAAAGTTATACTTAAATCCGAACTGGTTCTCTACCAAATTAGTAAGAATGTCTCACCCCATGCTCAAGAATGGCCTTTTTCCCCTTATTCAGATTACAACCGCTCACTTTCGGTTATTTGAAAGTGAAATCATCTCAAATATCGTAATTCTTTTAAGCAAGCCATATAAAGTTGGTTGCAATTTCAGTTTAATCCACCAGAAAAGACATAATAAATAATACAACAAATATTGTGGTCAAACTCAAATATACTTAATTGATTAAATAAATGTTTAAAATTATTTAAAAAATTAAAAAGGTATAATCTTGTAAATGATATCATAAATAGGACTGGTGGAGTTTTCACACATGCAGCTAACACAAATATATGGATGTTTGCTCGACCCAAAATTGCTACCAACTAATTGCAGCATTACCGCAAAAATGGAAGCGGCATGTGGAAGGGGAAAAAGTAAGGAACTTCTGTCGGCCCTACATTAAAGACAAATTGGTTGAAGAAAATTGATACCCCCAAAAACAATTAATACATTCATTAACAAAAACAATTTATAATAACAAAAAAATACTCAACCCATAACTTTTGGACTTTTTAACATTCCCAGAAGGGATGGATTATTTTAACCTACTGCAGCCCTAAAACCATGGGTTTAACACAATGAATTGATGATTATATTGAAGCCTGAAGCCGCATCTTAATGAGCTGCGAGAGCCGATCTGTTATCCAATGATTATTATTAACCCTGCATTATAATTGTATAAAATCCCCTTAGATATTTTCTGTGAGATTGTACATTTCTAACTCAATATCACAGACCAGATTTGCCCTAACGAAAAATGCATCAACCCCTACAAATATATAAATGTATTATTAACCCTGCATTATAATTGTATAAAATCCCCATAGCTATTAATTTAGACTCTTACAATCCTCTAAATGTAATGAGATCTACAGGGACATTTTATTTTCATTTAGAAGCCGCCTCGTAATGAGTTCTGAGAGCCGTGTCATACCAATTATTATTGGATTATTCACCATGTGTTCGTAAAACAGATTATTATTATTTTTTTTTATTGAATTCAATAATATATTTGTACCACTGTAGATGCTGTGTTTTTATTTACAGTAGTGATGGACAGCTGGATGCATTTTGAAAACATGTTGTTTTTCACAAGTGTAGCAGGTTGTGAACTCCGCAAGCATTTCCATGATGGGCTATGAGCAGGAAAATAGACCCTTCATACCTCAATTTATTTACAAAAGGATAATCTAATAGCTCAGCTAGGTGTGAAAACAACCCCCCCATTTGCAATGTATTAAGTACTCTAAAGTTTAACATTTCTAACTCCAAACCTCATGCAACTGCAAAATGTTGGATAAAGCATATAATGTACAGTATTTGTTCATCAACATCTTTATGGTTTTTTTTTTTTTTTTTTTTGTATCGTCAGTTTCTCAAGCCAAAACGACTTGATGGCCTTCACCAGTTTATCGTTGCAGGTAGGCTTGGCAGAGCTACAGATAAATGTTTTCAGTTGATGCCAAACAAGTTCGATCGGGTTTAAAATCAGGAGACCTACATGTAGAGATGAAACAAATATTTGTAGAAATACTGTAGGCAGTGGCAAAAGTGGGATGCATGCCAGCAAAGCCACTACACATAAAAACAAAGCTGATATGGCAGACTTTCTTAAACAAATGTGGTTTCTACTGACAATTGACATGTACAAACTATGGCATAAGGGGATGACAAGCGGATAAGAGGCCATCCGGAATTTTGATAAAGACATTAATGAGCAAGCGACGACGGACGTTGTCAATAACTATTTGTTTAGCACTTTTGAATTGTACAGCGACAAATTCAGAACATCAAATCAACGTTTAATTAGTCAAATGCGCCGAATACAACCTTACAGTGAAGTACTTACTTACGAGCCCCTAACCAACAATGCAGTTTAAAAAAAAATCAGAGTAAGAATATAAAATAACAAGTAACTAAAGAGCAGCAGTAAAATGACAATAGCGAGACTATACACAGGGGGGTACCAGTACAAAGTCGATGTGCGGTGGCACCGGTTTAGCAGCGGTATTAAAGAGGGGGGCAATGCAAATAGTCTGGGTAGCCATTTGATTAGATGTTCAAGAATCTTATGGCTTGGGGGTAGAAGCTGTTTAGAAGCCTCTTGGACCTAGACTTGCCGTTCCGGGAACGCTTGCTGTGCGGTAGCAGAGAGAACAATCTATGACTAGGGTGGCTAGAGTCTTTGACAATTTTTAGTGCCTTCCCCTGACACCGCCTGGTGTAGAGGTACTGGATGGCAGGACCTCTGCCCCAGTGATGTACTGAGCCGTACGCACTACCCTCTGTAGTGCCTTGCGGCCGAGCAGTTGCCATACCAGACAGTAATGCAACTAGTCAGGACGCTCTCAATGGTGCAGCTCTAGAACCTTTTGAGGATCTGAGGACCCATGCCAAATCTTTTCAGTCTCCTGGGGGGAATGGGCTTTGTCGTGCCCTCTTCACGACTGTCTTTGTGTACTTGGACCATGTTAGTTTGCTGGTGATGTGGCCCCGTCAATGAGAATGTGGGTGTGCTTGGTCCTCTTTGTCCTGTAGTCCATGATCTTCTCCTTTGTCTTGATCACCTTGAGCGAGAGGTTGTTGTCCTGGCACCACACGGCCAGGTCTCTGACCTCCTCCCTATAGGTTGTCTCGTCGTTGATCAGGCCTACCACTGTGTCATCTGCAAACTTAATGATGGTGTTGGAGTCGTGCCTGGCCATGCAGTCATGAGTGAACAGGGAGTACAGTAGGGTACTGAGCACGCACCCCCGAGTGGCCCCTGTGTTGAGGATCAGCGTGGCGGATGTGTTGTTACCTACCCGTACCCCCGGGGGCGGCCCGTCAGGAAGTCCAGGTTCCAGTTGCAGAGGGAGGTGTTTAGTCCCATAGTCCTTAGCTTATTGATGACCTTTTGAGGGCACTATGGTGTTGAACACTGAGCTGTAGTCAATGAATAGTATTCTCAAATAGGTGTTCCTTTTGTCCATGTGGGAAAGGGCAGTGTGGAGTGCAATAGAGATTACATCATCTGTGGATTTGTTAGGGCGGTATGGGCTGTTCTTGCAGTGTACTCCCTGTACACATCAGAACCGTAGGATAAATAAATGTGGCAAATGTGGCATATAAACAATGAAAGCTCTTACAATATTCAATGATTACATTTCTCTAAAACAGGTTATAGGCTATTTGTGCACCACCAAGTTAGAACAGTAGGTGAAATTAAGAGGTAAAAATATACCAAATTATTAGGGTGAGGCACATTGAATGCCGTTTGGGTCTTGGCGTGTCAAAAAAGATACACGTCATATAACACCATTTGACGCGTTAAATAAGCTTTTAATTTCTCAAATAACACAATTATAGAATATTGTGTGTGCTGAATTTGCATGTGCAAGCCAAGCACCACAACTACTACCAGTAGCACTGTCAAAGCTGTACAAAGAAAAGTAGCCAATCAAGCACCCACCCAGCCATGAACGATGTGTTTACAATACCGCATTGGTGAAAATAGACCAAATGATTAGGGTGAGACACATGGGCTACTAACAGCTTACTACACAACATACACTTAGTATTTCTCCCTTACATATTACATCATTTATGCAGCAACATACAATACATTTTTGGACTCACCTTGTGAAGGTGGCGCAGTGGTCCTTTGTTGGCAAATTCTGTCATCAAACTTTGTCATTCTCTGGATCTAAAAAAACACAGCCACTCCATTGAAAAGCATGCTAACGCTTGAAGTTAGCCACCGATTCCTTCCAAACGACTCATTGTTGAATTTGCGGTTTCAAACGTTGTGTAATCTTTATGTATAATGGCTGATGTGCACCGATACATTTTTATCTATAATTTATTTTCATTATTTATCTTCAAATGACAAGGATTAAAAAGTATTTGCCAGTAGATTGTCGACTTGATGACAATTGATGATGACTGCTAGCTAAGACGTCCAATCAAAGCTACTGTAGATATAAAGATATTTTATGTAATTATATATGTGGCCAATGACCTTGAGCCTTCTTGGATGGGCACATCTAATTTAACTCTATGGCAGAAACCAAGGGGCTGACATTTTCGAGCGCTAACCTTAGAATTTGGGATGAGGACTTGGTGTTGTAGGTCTATTTACCCTGCCAATTGCTCAAGTACCACAGTTAATTCATCTGTAAAGATGTCATTGAATGTCTCGCCAGCTTTGATCCATGCCTGGGCCTGCAGGAACTAGAGAACAAAACAAGAGAACGCGCATGGTTAATGTTCTGAAAATATATATATTTATAAAATGTCTTACCGAGCCTTTCCATAAGTCTCAAGTTTCTTCAACTGTCTTCTGACTGTGATTAGAGCGATGTTGATGTTGTGCCATGATTCCAGATGGCCTTTGCCGATCGCTCATCATCTTTATTCATCAGTGAGTCGATTGCTTGAATAGTCTTGCGGGAAATGGAATACAATGTAAAAATGTGCAGCAGACAGAAAGACCAGCAGTAGATTTATTTAATAATAATTTTTTGCATTATTGGGTCTACAGTACAGTATTGTAGCCTACTGTACCTGATCATTTTCCTGAGCTTTTGCATTCGACTTTACACAGGCATCTGATGATGTTTGCGAATAACACTGTCCATGACCATAATCCCCAAGTCTAACAGTATTTTTGAAATGTCTCCAATAGATTTTCCGTTCCTCCAGAAAGCCCTAATCTGCTCACTAAAATGAATAGAGGTCCTGGTCATGGTGCTACAGTATGTTACAGAATAATCAAAGTGAGGACAATTGGCTATCTGCTGTATACTTACAGTATGGCCTATTGTAACCTGGAGTCACACCTTTCCAGTGGTGCTACCCGTTCCAGGGTTGTGACTGTAATCACCAGAGGACTTGGAAATGAGTCGGTGCTGAGAGGATCACCAGCCCTAAAGGTATATTGGGTTCAGTACATTTTCTTTAAAAAAAATACATAGCCTATCAATGTGTAGGCGTACTGTGTAATAAAATCAATAATTGTGTACTAAAAACGTGAATGTGTTTTTGCAGAGCATTCAACCATGCCGATAGACAACCATCCGTGGAGCTCAATGACCCAGTTTCTAGGTCGGCAAAAGTATCTCCTGACAGTGACTTGCACATTCACAAAGTGGGTGGAGTGCAAAAATCTGTAGGATGGAGTTCATTTGGCTGATCCTGACACTGCTCCCTGGTCAAAACCAACCCAGCAGATGTACCCACGAGCGGAACCCCTACGGCAGGTAGGGGTACGCCAAATAAAAATGTGTTTCACATTTTAAAATAAAATGTATATACACATTTATTCACATTTAGTCCATTTATAGTCCATTTATATTTTCCAATGGGGCTATACGTTTGGGCGAGGATTTTTCTCACCTGAGTAGCCTCATTTCACTGCCCCCCAAAAAATTTAACCATCTAGTGTTCATCGAAATAACAACACAATGTCAAATACAGGTAGCCTAGTCAAATAATTAACATCCAATCACGTCAACCATTACTATGTCGAGGGAATTCCACTGACGGTCCGAATGTAGCCAAACGTAGCTGTTGCTCATTCCATTTGCTCAAAAATTGATAAATGGTTAAAAAAAGTAAGGCCCGCGTCCATAAATGCATACCAGCTCTACTGCACCTGTCGACGACAAGTTGTTCTGCTTCCACGAGCACATCCAATGCTAGCATCAGTAATTCTACATTAGTTGTTAGCCCAGCTAGCATGGAGCATTAGTGAATCTAATGCAACCGAAGAGCTAATGCCCCCTTACCTGGGAAAGCACCAAACAACAGACAGGGACGTTGGACCATCGAAGTGGCGTAAATATGATGACTACATTGATTTGGGGTTCACTCATATTGGGAGTAGTGCCTTTCCTCAGCCACAGTGTGTTAAATGTGCAAAAGTACTATCTCACTACACGATGAAACCTTCACTCTTGCTCAGACATTTAGAAACAAAACATGCCAATTTGAAAAATAAGCCACAAGTTTATTGAGCAAGAATTAAGATGACGTTTGAGTAGTAAGACACGTATAAAAGCAACAGATACCATTAATAAGAAGGGGCTAGAAGAGTCTTATATGGTGATCTACTGACAATGCTGGGGGAAAAGGCCAAAAACACTATACAGACAATGCCTTCATCAAACACTGTTTCACGATGCATCAGTTACATGGCAGGAGATGTTTTGAAACAATTACTGCTTCGCATACAAGCCAGTGAATTCTATGCGTTACAGCTGGATAAGTCAACAGACGTGGCGAGCCTGGCACAGCTCCGGGTATATGTCCGTTACGTTAATGGGGGGTCAATTAAGGAAGACATCCTTTTTTTAAAAGTACTGGACAGCATTGTGACATCAAATGGACTTTGGTGGTCAAGATGTGTTGGTATCTGACCTGATGGAGCAAAAGCCATGACGGAGAAATAGTGGAGTGGTAATGCGTGTGCAAGCAGTTGCTCCCGACACCACTTGGGTACACTGCAGCATCCACCAAGAGGCTCTTGCTGCCAAAGGAATGCCCCTGAACTCTTGTGTATTTTCTGTACTGTGCAATGATACGGGCAGCAATTACGCAGGTACTTTCCCGAAACGATTGACACAAACAACTGGATTCGTTGTCCCTTTCATGCCCTACCTCCAGTCCACTTACCTATATATATTGAATTTAATCAGATGCCACTGCCAGATTTCTGGATTGGGCTGCGCTCAGAGTGTCCTGCCTTGGCAAATCGCGCTGTTAAGACACTGATGCCCTTTGCAACCACATGCCTATGTGAGAGTGGATTCTCAGCCCTCACCTAGCATGAAAACTAAATACAGGCTAAGACTGTGTGTGGAAAATTATTTATGACGGAGATTCTCTCCAATACAACCCAACATTATGTAATTTGAAGCATACCCTTCTCATTAACCCGTGGTGAGTTATTCACAATTTTCAATGAACAAATATGGTTTTATATGTAAGGTGGTTAAATAAAGAGCAAAATGATTTATTATTTGTGCCCTGAGCCTATACAATCTCTTTGTCACAACCCTGCTTGGGGAAAGTGACAAACTCCCACTTATTCTTATGTATCATATACTGTGTGTGTGTCAGGCTTACAATGATGGCAACAACAACAAAAAACATTTGAGAGTGCAGTGACCCTGGTGCTAGAGGGCATAAGGAGCTGGAGGTTGAATGTTTGAAGGGGTATGGGACTATAAAATGTTTGGTAACCACTATTCTAAAGGCATGGAAATGTCACCTCAGCAATGAATCTGTTCAATATAAACAAATTAATCATCAACAACTTTTTTGTTTTTCATCAACTGTGGGTGATTTATTCCGACATATTGTCATTGTCACAGTGAGATTGGAAACATAACTCACAAGCCTATATGACCAAAAAATATCGAACAGGCTTGTTTGTGTAAGGCTCTACCAGGCTTTCACCTCACCTGGGGGTTTGAAAGCCTGTGGAAGTTCCTGCCGGAAAAAGGCCAAAAGAAGCTGTAGGAGAATCCAAGCTGTAGGAGATCCAAGCTGTTTGCCCCTCCCAACAATTCGAATAGGCGTGTTCAAACAGAGGCAGAGTCAAAATCGAAAGCCAATCATGTTCAATGGTGCCCATGTCCAAGTGTCATTTCAATCAAATTATAAGAACATTTAAAAATCTTAAATATCCATTTTCTGAAAATATTGCTTGCAATGCTAGCACTGTAAATTATCTTACTCTGGAAAATCTGTTCTTCTGAAGAGGGATAGCAAGGGTGGTTGTTTTTGAAATATCTTGGCTACTCACAGACAATCAGCCAGCAGGGGCTCCACTCATACCTAATAGGAATTTCCCCATGCTTTTGAGAACAATGTGACAGTCATGAGCAAGGCCTGGAAGCCGAGGCTAGTCTAGGCCTAATCTCAAGCAGTCTTTCCAACTGAGGTGGAAGGGCTGCTTAAAGCAGCAGCTTTAATTAGGGAAGTGAGGAGACAGACAGTTGTGCCAGAGACACAAACCACCTAGAGGATGGGATGATGAGAGGCTAAATGAGAGGAGATTAAACTAATACCTGTCATAAATGTCAAGAAGGTTTATGAACCTGGATATCTCCAAGCCATCAAACTCCACCAGCAGAAATGTATTGACCTGTCCATCAAAATGGGAGAAAAAAATTACCAGAACGTTATTGCTTTTTACCCCAGTTCTTAACATTTTGGAAATATATTGGAAGTGTAATCGAGGAGAAACTCTGATAGGCATGAAAAATTACCCCATCAACAAAAAAATGTTTTTGCAATTACTCCAGAGGCCAAAGAATTAATAAAAGTTTGTTGACAAACATCCTCATGAAATACACCATTAAAAACGGCCACATAAATCTTTCTATCAAATGTGTTTTACTAAGTTGGAGTAGATAGAAAGCACACACGTCAATCATCTCTGGAATGTATTTAACCCTGGGATATGTTTTAATGATCTTCCCATAATAGAAGTACTGTATACGTACAAATGGCAGGTTAGTATTTGGATCAGACTTTCCACGGTCCCGGGCATACATATGTGGTTGCGGAATATCCCTTGAGGATTCCCTCTCTTCAATTGCAGGCAAATGTCCACATGTACAGTAGTCATACATTACAAAATGGAACAATGGTATCAAGTGCACATAACTCTATAAAGAATACAAACAACAAAGTGGGGAATTTATTCACATTATATTACACTTTAATTTTAAATCATGGATCACGTATGCAATCAATAATGCATCATTTTATCCATCTTTTCCTCCAGCCTTCTGTCCATAAAATTTGCTGACAAAAGCAAAACAAATCTACTTGACTTCAAATGAAATCGTACCCGCTTGACTGTTTTCCCCCAGGATAATGTACCAGTGCTGTTGTGCTTTGTGTGACACTAACTGTACTGAGGGCTACCACACAATACAAATCAATGTGATGTACCACCTAAGGGAAAGCCACAATAAGGTCAATATTCTAGGGTGGAAAAAGCTCATGTAAAGTTATACAGTAAGTAAGTTCTAGGCCTACAGTATGCATAATGCACTCATTCATTGACTGCTTGGGAAATGGATGTAGTTGTCATGTCCAATTTAGTGTATTCATAACTTTTTTATCTTACGTAAAAAAGTATTTGAATCAGATGTTATTCCCGACTCTACTCTGCTTGTGTCAGATAAGTGTGTAATTGTAAATAGCTTGCATTAGTGACTAGCATGTTTTTGTAACTCTGACAAACTCTAACTGACCTGGATTGCTTCTTCTCATACTTTTATTCTGAAATGTACTGTGAAATGACTTGTCGGGGGAACTCGTCCTGTTTAGCAAGGTCATTCCAGTGGTTGTCATGACTGAATGCTCTGATGGTTTAAAATTAAACATTAATTTACCTAAGAGTTTCACGATATTGTAATAATGATTTCCTATGCTCTCTTACTGCATATTGACATTCACTTTGTCCACAGAGGCTATCTTCATTTTTCTCTACATGTTCACTTCTACGTGACAAGCTGAGAGACATTCGACTGTGTTTGAGCGAAGATACTGGCAAAAGTGGATGACGTATCCTGCCCTGACATTGGTATTTTCGCAGAGCCCTGTTCCTACAGTGCTCTGATCAGGGGAGCTGCTGATGGGCCTGGCAGACAAATCAGAGGGTAGTCATGGTTCTGTCTGCTCTTCCATTATGGCTCTTTCTCCATCTGATTGTCTCTTTCACAAAGCTCTTTGATTATTGTCAGGGCATGTGGTAAAAGGTCCACCATTTAGTTACAATATTTGACATTGTTAATTGTATCCTGACTGACTAGCTGATCTCAAGGCAGATCTCACCAACTAATTTCTCTGTTACACTATCATTATTCTCTTCCATATGTTTTTACTGTCACGTTGAAACCTGTCTCCTCTCTTAACCCTGGATTAAAATGGTAAATTAGCCATCTAGTTTTCAAAAGGGAAAAAACAACATTGAATGAGAAAATACAGGGTGTTCACTGTCTGTCACACATTTCTAGGCTGGGGCATGAAAGAAGGGTGGTTGAAGTTGCATTGTGCCATGTCTCATTTTCATGCTGACAGTGGGTTGAACCTGCCTGGAATAGACAACTACTCCAAACCCCACCACTCTACCTCCAAACACACTAAAGAAACTAATTCTGAAAAAAAGGAACCTGGGCCAACATCCAGAGAATGTGCATTAAAAAAAGTGACATGCCATTTTGGGGGTGTTTCATCCCCCCTGCTCAAAGCAGAGAGAGGTGGCTGTATTCCCTGCAGTAGCTGCCATGAACTGCTCACTGAGTAAGAGCTCTTAGTGTGATAGGCATGCCAGCTGGGGAGAGAATGGCTGGCTTTGCCACACACAGAGTCCTCTCCAGCATGGAATAGAAGAGGCAAGTTTTTCCCTTGCCTGTGCCCACACATTAGGTTTTTATGTTCCTGCACCTCTTGTCAACACCATGGAATCACTTCAGTTGAAAACAGTGCTCAGCAATACAAAGGGGGTTGTGTGAGGTGGATCTTGATGAAAACCATCATAACAGTGAACTCCAGAATGAATCTTGAATAATGATGAGTGATAAAGTTAGAGGCATAATATCATACACCCCCCCCAAAAAAGTGCTAACTTCCCCTGTTATTGTAATGGTGTCTAACTTTCTCACAATTCATTCAGGATTATCTGTAATCATGGCAGCATCCAGATTCTTGTTTACCATAAGTGAATCCAAAATGACACTACATTTTACCATTCATTTCTATTGGGCACAAAATACTCTGAAACACAACCAAAAACAAACAGCAAGCTTGATGTAATCATTGCATGCTAGGAATATAGGACCAAATACTAAACTTTTGACTACTTTAATACACATAAGCGAATTTGTCCCAATACTTTTGGTCACCTAAAATGGGGGTGGACTTTGAGCAAAAAGTGCTGACATTTCTAAACGGTTCAACCTAATATGGATGAAAATACTCTCAAATTAAAGCTGACCATCTGCACTTTAGCCCCATTCTATAATTTCAAATCCAAAGTGCTGGAGTACAGAGCCAAAACAACTTTTGTCAATGTCCCAATACTTCTGGAGCTCACTGTATCTAATGTAGTTTTTATGGCTCTGACTCACTGTCAAGAAAGGATACTTGTATTGCATTATACAATTTATTAACAATGTGATGCACCTGCCATTACATTTAATGTCACGTCAATAGCAATGTTGCCAAAGAATGCATTGGCAAAATTGTATCATTACAAGTGCTTAACCTTGCTCAACAATAACCTATACTACACATCTAGATCGGGTGTGGGTTTTCAAACCTTTCTCATTTCAACTGTCAAAGTGTTATCCAATACTTAAAGATCTGAACACAAAGGTCATTCTTGGTGATCAACACTACATGAGTTGGCGTACACTGGACCTGGTGCAACTGTAACATTATTGAAAACGTATATTCTGTTATGAGGAAATCCAATGCAGCTCACATCTTCTTTCTGCTTTATTATTTGAGAGTGCAGTGACATCTAGTGCTATAATGTGATACTAATTCCCTTAGAGGACTGACAGTGCTATTGCATACTGAAATCGCATTGATAGAGTATTATGTGAAGGCTACATAATTTCTTGCCAAAAATAAACAAGACACAAATGTAATGAGCATGATATTTACTCCTTACAGTTTGACACATTCATTGAAAATGCAAAGAGTAACCTAACAGGTGCCACCATATAAATTATATACCTATCATTTCAGGTTATGTGTTGTTGAGCAGTCTTATCATGCCCGTTCATATTATTGATCTTAGTGAAATAAAACCCACATAATCAATTAACAATAGGTGTAGCAAACAGTGATTTAAAAAAAAACATTCAGCCTGGATTTATAACGCGAAGTATTCCCCAGCAATGCCCTGACTTAGTTATTTTTTAGAGAAAACATTTATTGCCTCCTGTGGCAGTGTAAAATGAATCCATTCCACAAAAGGCTCCCCGGAGTGGAGATTTGTGGCCCTACACAATCCTGTTACCGCTCCCGAGTGGCGCAGTGGTCTAGGGCACTCCATCTCAGTGCTAGAGGTGTCACTACAGACCCTGGTTTGATCCCGGGCTGCATCAAAACCGGCTGTGATTGGGAGTCCTATAGGGCGGCGCACAATTGCCCCATTGTCGTTAGGGTTTGGGTGCTGTAGGCCATCAATGTAAATAAGAATATGTTCTTAACTGATGTTCTGTCGCAACTATCATTAATGCGATGACAATTATTCAAAGAATAATTACATACCACAATTCAATTATTGCACGATTAAATTAATCATAAACGTAACAATTAATTCAATAGTAATCTGGGGTACCATGGGAAAAGTTTATTTAACGCATTACCGTTTCCAGAATTAACTCAAATATTGATCAGAATATTTAAATATCATAGCCCCTCAGGGGTGTGTGCTAAATCCCTGTTCACCTATGACTGTGTGACCACGCACAACTCCAACACTATCATTAAGTTTGCTGATGACACAACGGTGGTAGGCCTGATCACTGACGATGTGACAGGCTATAGGGAGGAGGTCAGTGACTTTGCTGTGTGGTACCAGGACAACAACTTCTCCCTCAATATCAGCAAGACAAAGGAGCTGATCGTGGACAACAGGAAACAGAGTGTCGAGCACGCCCTCATCCACATCAATGGGGCTGTAGTGGAGCAGGTTGAGAGTTTCAAGTTCCTCTGTGTCCGCATCACTAAGGAATTAACATGGTCCACACACACCAACACAGTTGTGAAGGAGGCAGGACAACGCCTCTTCCCCCTCAGGAGGCTGAAAAGATCCTCAAAAACAGCACTATTGAGAGCATCTTAATGTGATGACTGCTATTTATCAAATAATTACCTAATACTTTTAATTATTACTCAATTAAATAAATCATGTAACAACTAACTCATTAGCAATTAAGGCACCAGGGGAATAGTTATTTTTATTTATTTTTATTTCACCTTTATTTAACAAGGTAGGCCAGTTGAGAACAAGTCCTCATTTATAACTGTGACCAGGCCAAGATAGAGCAAAGCAGTGCGACACAAACAACAACACAGAGTTACACATGGGACAAACAAACGTACAGACAATAACATAGTAGAAAAGGCTATATACAGTGTGTGCAAATGTAGTAATATTAGAGAGGTAAGGAAATAAAATAGGCCATAGTGGTGAAATAATTACAATTTAGCAATTAAACACACCAAACACACTTTAACGAGTTACTATCTCCTGACTTAAACTCTAAAGATATTATAAATATCTCACATCAGTAACAGTCAATTATGAATTATTAACTCATCAGTCTCATTCTGAACAGTTGACTTTGTAAATCTGCACGGTTTACAACCGCCGTTAAGTCACAAAACCGGCCCAACTCCCCCCTTCCACTCTGGTGGGAGAGGGGGGGGGTTCTGGCTGTCAGCCCTGTGCCGAGCTGATCTGGCACCTTTGATCCTCGCCAAAGAAAGAGAGTCATGACACTCTGTTTCCGCAAGGCAAGTGTTACCGATGCACGTCTGTAACCAACAGGACCCTGAACAGCATCTACCCCCAAACCATAAGACTGCTAAATAGTTAACCAAATAGCTACCCAGACTATTTGCATTGACCCCTTTTGCACTAACTTTTTTGAATAATTTTGCACGCCCAATTTTTCAGTTTTTGATTTGTTAAAAAAGTTTGAAATATCCAATAAATGTCGTTCCACTTCATGACTGTGTCCCACTTGTTGTTGATTCTTCACAAAAAAATACAGTTTTATATCTTTATGTTTGAAGCCTGAAATGTGGCAAAAGGTCGCAAAGTTCAAGGGGGCCGAATACTTTCGCAAGGCACTGTATAGCCAAGCAATCGTTATTCATTGTGTTCCTCGTGGGGATTATACCCCCAGCCGGCTTGCCCAGCGCCCATGTCTCGCCCCTAGAGGGGGGAGGCGGGTTACAGCCACGCCTGTTCCCGCTCTTCCCCCCCCTGGCGCTCAAGGGCGCCAGGCTGCCCTGCATTACGCACTCCTGCCACTATAATTTAAGCACAGCTGACTTCCCTCGTCACGCGCTTCAGCGATATTGGACTCACCTGGACTCACTCAATCACATGTTTATAACCTCCCATATATTTGTCAGTTCCCCAGCACTGTTTCATGCTGCTGCATTGTTTGTCATATGTCCATGTTACCCGTGATGCTGTTCCTGTCTTGTTCTATGTCTGTTTCCGAATAAATGTCTGACTCCCGGTACCTGCTTATCCTGTCCGGCGTCGGCCCTTACAGAACAAGTGATTGGCATGAATTTTGGGTTGACAATGAGGCTATTGTTGCTATAATTTTACTGTCAAAATAATGTTAGGAGATTAATTTGCTTACAACCTTTCGTGTATTAATACACTTGGGGGAAGTAGGTGAGCTCAGGGCGAGCATCCCCTTCAAGAGAGACATCAGGGACTATAACATACTTTGTTTCACAGAATCATGGCTCTCTCTGGATATACTGTCCCCGGCCATAGAGCCAGCTGGGTTCTCAGTACATCAAGCAGAGAGGAATAAAGAACTCTCCCTGGGAAAAATAAAGAGGGTGTATGTTTCATGATTAACTACTCGTGGTAACGTATAGGAACTCACATCCTTTTGTTCACATGACCTAGAATACCTCACAATCAAATGCAGACCACATTACCTCCCGAGATAATTATCAAACAGGCAAAACATCAGTACAAAGTAGAGTTGCAATTCAACAGCTCAGACACCAGACATATGTGGCAGGGACTCCAGACAGTCACGGATTATAAAGGGAAAACCAGCCACGTCGCGGACACCGATGTCTTGCTCCCGATCAAGCTAAACACCTTTTTCACCCGCTTTGAGGAAAACACAGTGCCACTCCCATGGACCGTGAGCTCTCATGGCCGATGTGAGTATGACATTTAAGCGTGTTAGCCTTCGCAAGGCTGCTGGCCAAGAAGGCATCCTTAGCCAACTCCTCAGAGAATGCGCAGACCAGCTGGCTGGAGTGTTTACATACATATGTGTCTGACCAGCTCAAATCGGTCTTATGTAGCAAAATTTGTTATGATTTCTACATTGGATAAAAGTAGAGACTCAGAGCTACAAAATGGTATATCATACAATACAAACAATGGGAAAGTAATTTTGCTTTGAAAGTTGATAAACCTGTAAACTCACTTCTGAGAAAATGGCCTTTGAATGTTTTGGTACTTCTACTGGAGAGCCCTTCTTTGTCCACACCCATTCAGCATCGTTGATTAGAATGTACTAACAGCAGCAGTCAAGCACCCAAGCTAACTTTCCGGCAACTTCCAGACATCAAAGTGATTGGGAGCAGCTCACTGAACATTACTCGCCCTAGCAGAGCTGGTTAGGCTGTTATGTTATCCAGAGTGTTGGTGACTGCAACTGTGCTGTCAGATTGTCAGTTCGTAAATTCAGAGCGTTTCCTGTTCAAAGCATTCGTAAATTCATCATTTATTCTGCGCTCTCTGGCACACTCAGATGAGAGTGCTCTGAAATCAGAGTAGATAGCCAGACTGAATTTATGAATGCACCCGAAATGGTTACTTGCGTAGTGGAGATAAACAATGAACCATAATCATAACTCGTGACGTTACTACCCTTCATGAATCTGCTAGTAGCTAACCAACCAGGTTCAATGTTAGCTAGCTAACATTGGGTTTTATCTAGCCAAGGAAATAGCTCCGATATACGAATAATAAGGTCATACACATAATGTTAGCTAGGTAGCCAGCCAGCTAACGTTAGCTAGCTAACTAGGTAAACAATGAACCATAATCACAACTCATGACATTACTACCCTGCATGAATCTGCAGGTAGCTAGCCAACCAGGTTCAATGTTAGCTAGATAACATTAGGCTATAGCTAGCCAAGTAAATTACTCTTTCTGGCAACATTAGAAACATGTAACATCTGATAATGTAGCTAGCCAGACTACTCTTACCAGTATAGATCATTTTAATTTTGTAATTTTCTATTTAACCTTTAGTTAACTTTATTTTATTTTAATCATTGGACGTGTCTCCTGTTGGATGACATGGTTGCCCTTAGTTTTAAGATGTAACACGGAAACTACCATTCTCAAATTCCACTGATTTTTAAAACTCAGTCCTCCAGAAAGTGGAGCAACACTTATGTAGTTTTAATACACAATACATTTTGAAAAAAGCCACTTTAGAAAGGATTACCTAGACATACTGGGGCGGCAGGGTAGCCTAGTGGGTAGAGCGTTGCATAGATTTAGTTGCATTAGTATTTTTGTACAAGCAAGCAGTAAATGAACTAGAGACAGATATTTCTTTCTTGCTGAGCGGCCTTTCAGGTTATGTTGATAGAAAACTCGTTTTACTGTGGATATAGATACCTTTGTACCTGTTTCCTCCAGCATCTTCACAAGGTCCTTTGCTGTTGTTCTGGGATTGATTTGCACTTTTCGCTCCAAAGTACATTCATTTATAAGAGACAGAACGCGTCTCCTTCCCAAGCAGTATGACGGCTGCGTGGTCCCATGGTGTTTATACTTGGGTACTATTGTTTGTACAGATGAACGTGTACCTTCAGGCATTTGGAAATTGCTCCCAAGGATGAACCAGGCTTGTGGAGGTCTACAATTTTTTTCTGTGGTCTTGGCTGATTTCTTTTGATTTTCCCATGACGTCAAGCAAAAGGCACTGAGTTTGAAGGCTTGTTATGGCAAGCCTAAATAAGTTCAGGAGTAAAGATTTGCTTAACAAGTCATAAAATAAGTTGCATAGACTGACTCTGTGTGCAATAATAACATGATTTTTGAATGACTACCTCATCTCTGTACCCCACATATACAATTATTTCAAACACAGATTCAACCACAAAGACCAGGGAGGTTTTCCAATGCCTGGCAAAGAAGGGCACCTATTGGTAGATGGGTGAAAAACATTTTTAAAGCAGGCATTGAATATCTCTGAGCATGGTGAAGTTATTAATTACACTTTGTATGGTGTATCAATACATCCAGTCACTACAAAGATACAGGCGTCCTTCCTTACTCAGTTGCCGGAGAGGAAGGAAACCCCTCAGGGATTTTACCATGAGGCCAATGGTGACTTTAAAACAGTTTGAGTTTAATGGCTTTGATGGGAGAAAGCTGAGGATTCTCTTAAATGATGTTGGATGCGGCTTATGGTAGAGAAATTAACATTTAATTATCTGGCCACAGCTCTGGTGGACATTCCTGCAGTCAGCATGCCAATTGCACGTTCCCTCAACTTGAGACATCTGTGGCATTGGGTTGTGTGGCAAAACTGAACATTTTACCTTGGTCTTTTATTGTCCCCCAGCACAAGGTGCACCTGTGTACTGATAGTGCTGTTTATTCAGCTTCTTGATATGCCACACCTGACAGGTGGATGGATTATTTTGGCAAAGGAGATATGTTCACGAACAGGCATGTAATACAATTTGTGCACAACATTTTAGAGAAATAAGCTGTTTGTGCATATGGAACATTCCTGGGATCTTTTATTTTATTTTAGCTCATGAAACATGGGACCAACCCTTTACATGTTGCATTTATATTATTATTCAGTGTAAATTAAGAGATGTACCATGAGCCTACATACTGAATTGTGTGTTATTTCCAAGGTTTTCAAACATTTCAAAGGAGGAAAATCTATTCTGACTGATAATTAATTAATTAATAATCTATCTGACTGAAAATTAAGGCAAATTTGTTCAACGTGAGAAAAGACACCTAAATCAAATCAAATTTATTTGTCACATACACATGGTTAGCAGATGTTAATGCAAGTGTAGTGAAATGCTTGTGCTTCTAGTTCCGACAATGCAGTAATAACCAACGAGTAATCTAACTAACAATTCCAAAACTACTACCTTATACACACAAGTGTAAAGGGATAAAGAATATGTACATAAAGATATATGAATGAGTGATGGTACAGAGCGGCATAGGCAAGATGCAGTAGATGGTATCGAGTACAGTATATACATATGAGTATGTAAACAAAGTGGCATAGTAAAGTGGCTAGTGATACATGTATTACATAAAGATGCAGTATATGATATAGAGTACAGTATATACGTAGACATATGAGATGAATAATGTAGGGTATGTAAACATTATATTAAGTAGCATTGTTTAAAGTGGCTAGTGATATATTTTACATCAATTCCCATCAATTCCCATTATTAAAGTGGCTGGAGTTGAGTCAGTGTGTTGGCAGAAGCCACTCAATGTTAGTGGTGGCTGTTTAACAGTCTGATGGCCTTGAGATAGAAGCTGTTTTTCAGTCTCTCGGTCCCAGCTTTGATGCACCTGTACTGACCTCGCCTTCTGGATGATAGCGGGGTAGTGGCAGTGGCTCGGGTGGTTGTTGTCCTTGATGATCTTTATGGCCTTCCTGTGACATCGGGTGGTGTAGGTGTCCTGGAGGGCAGGTAGTTTGCCCCCGGTGATGCGTTGTGCAGACCTCACTACCCTCTGGAGAGCCTTACGGTTGTGGGCGGAGCAGTTGCCATACCAGGCGGTGATACAGCCCGACAGGATGCTCTCGATTGTGCATCTGTAGAAGTTTGTGAGTGCTTTTGGTGACATGACGAATTTCTTCAGCCTCCTGAGGTTGAAGAGGCGCTGCTGCGCCTTCTTCACGATGCTGTCTGTGTGGGTGGACCAATTCAGTTTGTCTGTGATGTGTATGCCGAGGAACTTAAAACTTACTACCCTATCCACTACTGTTCCATCGATGTGGATAGGGGGGTGTTCCCTCTGCTGTTTCCTGAAGTCCACAATCATCTCCTTAGTTTTGTTGACGTTGAGTGTGAGGTTATTTTCCTGACACCACACTCCGAGGGCCCTCACCTCCCTGTAGGCCATCTCGTCGTTGTTGGTAATCAACCCTACCACTGTTGTGTCGTCCGCAAACTTGATTGAGTTGGAGGCGTGCGTGGCCACGCAGTCATGGGTGAACAGGGAGTACAGGAGAGGGCTCAGAACGCACCCTTGTGGGGCCCCAGTGTTGAGGATCAATGGGGTGGAGATGTTGTTACCTACCCTCACCACCTGGGGGGGCCCGTCAGGAAGTCCAGTACCCAGTTGCACAGGGCGGGGTCGAGACCCAGGGTCTCGCTTGATCAGCTTGATGACGAGTTTGGAGGGTACTATGGTGTTAAATGCTGAGCTGTAGTCGATGAACAGCATTCTCACATAGGTATTCCTCTTGTCCAGATGGGTTAGGGCAGTGTGGTTGAGATTGCATCGTCTGTGGACCTATTTGGGCGGTAAGCAAATTGGAGTGGATCTAGGGTGTCAGGTAGGGTGGAGGTGATATGGTCCTTGACTAGTCTCTCAAAGCACTTCATGATGACGGAATTGAGTGCTACGGGGCGGTAGTCGTTTAGCTCAGTTACCTTAGCTTTCTTGGGAACAGGAACAATGGTGGCCCTCTTGAAGCATGTGGGAACAGCAGACTGGGATAGGGATTGATTGAATATGTCCGTAAACACACCAGCCAGCTGGTCTGCGCATGCTCTGAGGGCGCGGCTGGGGATGCCGTCTGGGCCTGCAGCCTTGCGAGAGTTAACAAGTTTAAATGTTTTACTCACCTCAGCAAGAGTGAAGGAGAGTCCGCATGTTTTGGTTGCAGGCCGTGTCAGGGGCACTGTATTGTCCTCAAAGCGGGCAAAAAAGTGTACCTATCGGTACATACAAAGTTTCTGTTTTCTACAGCGCTACCTATAGGCCAATCGGTGCCGTTATTTTTTGGCCATGTCTAGTTTGTTCCGAATTAGATAAAAGATGCCAAACCATGCTTGAGTTATTTGAACATGTCAAAGGGGGGATAATTCACAGAATAAGAATAGGTTTCACAACTTCACAATAGATTTCATATATTTATTTTTTTACTATGATGATTATTACATCCATTGAACAGTGATCGCTGAACCACTCATTCCTGAATAGAAACCGATGAAATGAAACTGAGTGAACATGGTAGTTGACCCTTGTCACGTGACGATGGGAAGGGAGGCTCTTATGTTTACACATCAATACGTGCAAGAGCAGTTGCGAACTGTATAATCTAGCATCATTTAAATGTTTCGCGTTCTTTTCTTTATAAATCTAAAATCGCAACTTTGCAAATCGAAAAATTAAAGCGTGCAAAAGGGTAACGACGTTACCGAGAGATTCAAGACCGTAGTTTTGCACTCATAGTGTCGTAGCTAACGTTACCCAGCTAGCATTACATTAGCTTAGGTGTCATGGACGAGCTAGCTGTTGAAGTCAGGGGGACGAGTGGGGCTTTTTACAAGGTGGGTTGGTAACGTTAGCTAGATGCTAGTTCTAGTATTTGAATGCGTTTCTGTTGTACAGCGGTGTCTAGTAAATATGTTGCGTTGAGTCCGTCAGTGAGCTATCTTGCTACAGCTAGCTAGCTAAGGGGTAACGCGTCAGGCCCAGACAAGACAGCACAGGCTTATTCTGCCAGACGTGCAGCCAATGCTGGCTAACAACACATCTGAAGTTGGTTCAATAAGGCCATAAATTATTTGAGTTTCGTGCTGTTGGTGGTATTTGTTATTTCGTCGAGTAACGTTAGTTTCAGCTGTTGGCTAGTTAATATTGTAACGTTAATAAGACTTGCTATCTAGCAACAGTCAATGAGATTAAAATCTTTTTGGCTTTGACCTCTTGTTGGCTCAATGACTGTCTGCTTCATGTCTTGTTTTTTCTCAACCCTTTTCTCATTTTAGGGATATTTGAAGGATGTTCATGAAAGTGCTGTCACCGTGTCCTTTGAAAACAAGTGAGTGTTTGGTTTCCGGCAACATAAGCCAATTAGCTAACGTTAGCTAGCTAGCGTTCAAATCTAATGTGGCCTATCCAGCTAGCCAACTAGCTAGCTACTGTAACTAGTTGGTAGTTACAGTAGTTAGATAAATAGCAACGCAGTATGCTACTTTGAATCAGACCCAGGCATTGAGTAATAGTTAACCACCATGGACTACATGTCTACTATAATTAGTTGTACTTGCAAATAACAATTGGTAACTTCTCTTTTAATTGAACTATAGTGTGTGTGCACCGCACACTTGTTCAGTCGTTGATTAATTTCCCCTTGTGAAGTGCCCTGGTTTCATTTGTTTATTTCTATTCTTTCAGTTGGCAGCCAGAACGTCAAATTCCCTTCCATGATGTTCGATTTCCTCCACCCACAGGTTTTCAGAAAGAGATAAACGAGAGTGATGAAGTTGAGGTATGTGCTGTAAGTAATGGATAAGGACTTCCCTCCCACTGGTCAATGTCAATTAAACCCAATACTTTGCTGATTGCTAGTAGGCTAGGATATACAATGGCAGCTCGATATTTATGTGTTTCTTGAAAGCAGAAGGGAACTGCTGTTTAGTATTCTTTCTGTTTGGTTATTCACAGGGGTTTGGTGAATATGTATCGCAAACAATTAAAATGGATATCAGTGAGAATAACTCCACAAGATGTACTTAATTAATCAAATATTATCCACTGTTCTATCCACAGGTTTATTCTAGGGCTAATGATAAAGAGCCATGTGGGTGGTGGCTGGCGAAGGTCCGGATGGTGAAGGGAGAGGTAAGTCCAATGCAGCGGTTCAAGCGAGAGTTTGCATTAATTTATTATTATTATGTAGCTATTGTAATCTTATCATGATGATCCCCATGTAAGTCTCTTTTTCTCAGTTTTATGTCATAGAGTATGCAGCTTGTGATGCCACGCTCAATGAAATAGTCACATTAGATAGGTTACGGCCTGTCAACCCAAACAAGACAGCTACAAAAAACTCCTTCCTGAAAATTCACCTAGACGTCCCAGAGGACTTGCTGCAAATGTAAGTAGGCCTATTCTTCAAGGCTTTTTCAAGTAAAGTACTAGAGTTATGTTGTCATTGCTGCCGTATGTGTGATTGGTTTTGAGGCTTATTTTGGACTCTAACTATTGGGCCAAAACTGTTTTCTGTTCATAGGTGTTCGAAAGACTCTCATAAAGATTTTAAGAAGGCAGTGGGAGCATTCAATGTCACTTATGACTCAGACAAAAGACAGCTTGTTATTCTGGTATGTTCAATTATTTTTCTGGCTTCTAAAAGTTTCACACCTCAGTCCCTGTTAGGTCTTGTTTCATACAGTTCCCGCATAATTTCTCTGATTTTAGTCTGTGAACGAGATTACAACCAAAAGGGCGCAGATGCTGAGCGACATGCATTTCCGGAGCCTGCGCACCAAGCTGTCCCTAATGCAGAGGAACGAGGAGGCTAGCCGCCAACTGGAGGTACTTAAAGTTTAAGCACACTCGCAAGTCAAACACATTAGCTAGATTTCCATCCAATTGGTGACAGATTTTCATGCAAATATTCTAAAATCTGCATAACAATATGCACACTATTTCATTGCATTTTCAACTCTACTGATGGTTTTCCCACACAAATGTTGTGTTTATATAGCGAGTGTGCCCACTTAGGTATTGGCGCGTATAGCCTACATGAGATTATTATTATTATGGAGAAATATTATTTATATTTGTCAAACGGCAGCCAATAAGACCCTCAATATTTATTGGAAAGGAGTTTCAAGCTCATCAACTTGTACTTTCACCGCCCTCTGAAGTTTGTCATCATTGATTTCATCTGTAGCCTAATAAACTTCATGCTTTCCAGACTGATCATAGTGGGAGGACCACACAAGTCCCCAAGTTTACTTCCATATGATGGTTATTATATAAATATTTACTCATAAAATTATTTCCACTGACATTTCTCGCGTAATTCATTTTACTAACACAAAGATCCTACCTTGTCTAGCGTATTATTTTCTGTAAGTCTACCAAAATACTTTCTGTTTCCATCAGGCCTGTCATTACTTTTTTTTTTTTATCCGACATGTACTTTACTCGCATAAAAAGATTGAAACGAAATCTGTTTATTGTTGCATATTAAGACAAAGCCATGTTAGCGTTGTTAACCTCAATAGGCTCTGTCTCTGCATGAGGTGAACTATGGTTAAGCTATGCGTGGGATTATGGTTTGTGCAGAGCTCTCGGCAGCTGGCATCTAGGTTCCATGAGCAGTTTGTGGTCCGAGATGACCTGATGGGGCTGGCCATCGGGACCCATGGTGCCAACATCCAGCAGGCCAGGAAAGTACCTGGGGTCACCACCATAGACCTGGACGAAGAGACCTGCACCTTCCACATCTATGGCGAGGTAGGGAGCTCACCACACAACTAGCACAAATATGGAAGCTCACAAACCTCTACTCACAAGCTATATTTACTTGGTCATACTAGTGATAGACATGCATGTATTTTATCTCCTCTGGGTATGATTCAATTGCAGGATCAAGAGGCAGTGCGCAAGGCTAGGAGCTTCTTGGAATTTTCTGAAGATGTCATCAAAGTACCAAGGAATTTAGTGGGTAAAGTAGAAGATGATAAAGTTGTGTTCTGTTTGAAAAGTCATCAACTCAGTCTCCATTTTATCATCATTCATAATCTAATACCACATCTCCTTTGCCAGGGAAAGTCATTGGAAAAAATGGGAAGTTGATCCAGGAAGTAGTGGATAAATCTGGTGTTGTTCGAGTTCGGATCGAGGCTGAGAACGACAAGAAGCCACCTCCAGTGGATGAGGTAAGTGGCTAGAATCAAATGAACTCTGTATTCACTTTAATTGGTTTCTACTGATGACTTTGGAGCCACTCTGTCCTCATTAGATCCTGTCTATTTATTTCTCTTACAGGGAATGGTGCCGTTTGTCTTTGTGGGTACAAAGGAAAGCATTTCCAATGCTAAAGTACTGTTAGACTATCATCTCAACTATCTGAAGGTTAGAAGCTTTCCCCTATTGCTTTGCTAAAATTTGCAACACGATTATGTTCCTTTTTATGGATGTTAAGATAAATGCCACTTAGCAGAAGCTTTCATCCAAAGACTGATATCAGGAGTTTGTTTACCTTTCTATTGACTGTTGACTTCATCAGAATGATAGGTCTGCCTAACAGTCACTATTAGAGATATAGGTTACTTTTAAAGAAGTAAGTTATTGAATACAGTCATGATACAGACACACTGTGTCTCCATGTAGGAAGTGGACCAGCTGCGCATGGAGCGGCTGCAGATAGATGAGCAGCTGAGGCAGATTGGGGGAGGAGGCCCCAGGGCCCCGGGGACTGGACGGCCTGACAACAAGATCTTCATTGTAGACAACGGTGGCCTAGGCATGATGGGCATGGGCTCCCAGAGAGGAGGGAAGCCGTTCAGCAGGGGAGGAGGCCGTGGACGACGCGGTGGTCCCTCTTTTACCTCCGGTATGTAACTGGAAAGAGTGGAGCAGGTATCAGCATGTACAAATGGAACAGTAGGCTATGTCCAGAAGGCACTGATTGTCTATGTTTTACTGTATGTTCATACACAACAAGTTCAGCCTATATGGAACCTTATTTCCTTATTTTTTTCACAATACTATGGCTGTATGGGACTGAGTGGAACTTGGTAAATTGGTGATTATTTACAGGATGACTAATTATCGCACTCACCAGGCACCAACTCTGAGGCTTCCAATGCGTCTGAGACCGAGTCGGACCACAAGGACGAGCTGAGTGACTGGTCTCTGGCCCCCACTGACGAGCTGACAGGGGGCTTCCCCAAACGACCCGATACACGCAAGAGAGGGGGAGGAGGGCCTCGCGGACGGGGAGGTAGAGGAAGAGGAGGCTTCAAAGGTCTACTATCCATATTCGAACTAGCCTATCTATTGTTACTATAATACCCCTACTGTGCAAGGGCCCCCGTTTCACTGTCTGTATATAAATGCATTCGTTGCCTTAGGGTTTTATGTACTGCTGTATGAGTCAGAGTAATGATACAATCATTCTGCCATAATAACATTTTGAGGTCCTGTATATTACCTTGTCTGTCTCTGTAGCTGAAGACATCCAGTGGACTGAGTCACGTTCACGGAATACCAGAGACCCTAAGCTAAGGCCTCAGGAAGATTCTTTGCAGGTGAGGAATTCCAGAATCACCAGGTGTTCTTTGTTCCTGGCAGCAGCCTCAGTTGCTGTGTCATAACACTACCAGTAGATGTCACCATGTACCGTTTCAAGACCTCTGGGAAATTTAGAAAATAATACAATTTGCGCATTGTAGGTACTTGATTTTGTCATTTGGTCATAAAATGAGCCATTTTGGTCACACAACAGGAGCCGTTTTGCAACTTAGTCAATGACCTCTGACAGAGGCTTAACAGGTAGCAGATAATGGATCCTATCAGATATTTATGTAGTTAGTGCTGTATACTAACTATTATACAGTTTATGCTCCCCGCATATACAAACCACGAAGACTGCCCGAATGCAAGATAGTTATTTTGATGACTCACACGGTGAGTCTACTGTAGCCTACTGTACATGGTAAGCTGGTACACGGCTGAGGATTTTTCTACAATATTCATAACATTTTGACACAATTACAAGTGAACAGTATCAAGCCAGCAGCAGAGGAAACAAAGTGAATTATCTCCTCTAACTCTCCCCAGTCTTATCTTTTGGCTCTCACTGTCTAGCTGGCTAGCTTTAAGATATTTACTAGCCCATACCAGAGAGAAACTTGCTATGTTATTGACATATGGCAGTACACAAACAAAATCTAGCTCACTTATTTTGTGGGGGGGGGGGGTAGCTGGCTATAGCAAGCCAATGTTAGGTGATGACTCTTCAACAAGAAGCCACTGTGACAACATTTATCCTACGATAAAAAAAAATCATCTTTCCCATTGAATAAAATTCACAGTTCCAAAGAAAGCCTGTCTCTGGGACTTCACCAAAATGATCTGCGATCAGATCCATGACCAAAGCGTCGCATTTCAATTTAGCCCGCAGGCATGCTCTATAGAAAACTCCCCTGGCGCCACAGACACTTTCCAATGAGCCATCCACACACACACAGAGAGCCCAAATGCAGATAGCCAGCAGCTCCCAAAACACAATTCATGTGGCAAGCTCCATAAATAGACAAAACTTTCCCATTGAGCACAATCCACCCCTCTAAATAAACCTGCCTCCTTTCTCCAAAATTTCACCAGCTCCACAATCGAATACATCGTAGATAGCCCACCATCTACACACAGACCCCACATCTGTCCCAGCCTCGGCTCTATACAGAAACATTGACTTCATCGTGACTCTTCCCATAGGCTTGTACTTTCTATGGCATCACCAGTAGTTAGCTTTCTACAGCTGGGAGACATTTGGTTACTTTGCCGTTAATCGGTGTTATTTAGGTGGAAGACGCTTAATGCGGTAGCTCTTTCACTTACACAGTGAAGCCCTGATAATGCTCTGTCTCTACTGGTGCTCCTGGCTGTTCGGGATATTTTATAAGCCACGTTGTTGGTAGGGACAGTATCCACTTTGGAAAAGCAATGTTTTGCTAAACCCTCGTTCTGTTGTTGATGGCCATGGAAGTTCTCAAGTCCTGAAATGTGCCCTGCAGATTGACCAAGAGATGCCCAATTCAACCCTGTCATTCTCACAAATGTTTCTCACTTTTTACAAAGTGTTTCATTTGCGTGGCCATAGAGGCATAGCAAGTGTTTCCACACCCTACTACTACACAAAGCTTGGCCATCTTGATGAATTAAAATGCAATTGTTAGTTCGCTCCATACTACTAACCCACAAGTTTATTTTTATTTTTTACCCACGAGTAGATGAAGGGTGAGCATGGATTTTTATTTCCTCACTGTGGAGCTGACATTGTGTGATTGTTTCCAAAGTTAGTGCTGATTTGGAGAACCTCAAACCCAACTTTTAGGGCAATATTACAGTATTATACAAATGTATTTCAAAGTTTGTGATTTGTGAATGTCTTCTTGGGGTGCTCTAATAGTCATATTTGCATTTCTGACATTGAGAAATAGTTCCTTTATGCCCTTTTTTAATTTAAATTGGGGAGACGTGAACAAAAGTTTGAGCTCCGACCATTGGGTTTTTCACCACATGACTGACACGCAATTGATAGAAGTGCCGATTTAATGGTTATCTGTGGCGTGTGCAAACGTAAAGTAGACGCACATTAGACGACTATTCTCCAGGAGAATCTAATATAAATGCATCTGGCTGGCGGACAGCCTGCTCCAAACTCTAATTCACCTGTAAGTGACGCTACTCCGTTGTCCTGCATCTCCCCAATCTACCAGCTCATACAGTATTCTCTGGTCCCACAGATCCGAGTGGACAGTAACAATGAGAGGAGTGTGCATGCTGCAGCCAGAGGTCCCCCTGGCCCCGCAGGTGACGGAATTGTCCCCGGAGCAAACCGACAGAGACCCATCAAAGAGCGACCTATCAAGAAGGAGAAGCAGGAGGGCCCTAGCGGTGAATCCACTGCTGTGCCCCCGGTGGTGGTGAACGGGGTGTCGTAGATGGGGCCGACGGAAGGCACCCTCGTCTTTCTCACACACACACACACACGTCTCTTTCACACACACACACCACGCCATCAATCCAGAAGCTTCTTCATTAGAGACACGTTAGGCCAAAGAGGACAGGTCAGGGCTGAAATTAAGCACACTTTGGACAAAGCAACTCCGACAGCAGCAGTGGCAGGTGGATGGGGTGTTGGGTGGGTTACTGTGTACAGGGAAGGAGCCATCTACGCTTTTAGGTGTTAATGGGAGAAGGAAAACTGAGACTGCAGTCTTTTTCTAATTGACATTGTTGACAACTACCTATCAGATGATTAAAAGCTGTGGGGAGAAAATGTTTAAAACAAAAAGAGGGGCCACCATGATGAATCTGAATTTCTAAAAGGATATGGTTTTCTATCACTTGTTCGTGTACAGTACTAGCCTTTTCTCCGGCTAGAGGGTTGGATTGTTTGGTCCTTCCTGCCTTCTCTTTCCATCATGATGTGTTTATGGAGCCGTGTGTCACAGTGGAATATAGAACTCATTACCATGTGAGGTCACGGCTGCATCATTAGCAAAAAAAAAAAAAAGAATAACCCTCCTCTCTGATCTGTGCCTTTATCTCGTGTGGATAGTATCACAAATAGAAGTCAATCAGGGAAGAAGACGACATTGGAAAACAGTAATGGATTTTACTCATGTAGTGAACACACAGCTCACCTTCCAAAAAAAAATGAAAAGTTTGTCTTTTTAACCTTGCGATGCATGTAGGCTACATCCTTTATCATTGGTTTCGACATTGGCGACAGTCAGCAATCCTGAGTTTTCCAAAGCGTTGCTTGGTTTCTGTTTCCTAGTGCTGAATATTGCTTGAATAGGGATGATGATTTTTGTAGCCAATGATAGAGAAATGCTTTTTTTTAAATGGTGGAATGACCATGAATTCAATATCTATCTTACCATAGGATCACAGTGGAGAAAAATGCTGTGAGTTTATTTGTGTGAATTTTTATTCAAGTCTCAACAGATTCATGTCATTTCACACTGGCTACATTTAATGGAGACTATTAGATTCAGATAGGACTCCATATCGTCAACACTGTACAGTACCTTATGACAGAAGCACTTATATATGGACCTTTTAACATGAACTATGTCGAACTGGGGAGTGATATTGAGCACATGGTCCTTTTGCCATACATTGACCAACAATCACTTTCCCTGTTGGTTTTTCATTTAAAAGTGTCAATGGGAAGACTGGTACACACACATCTCTCTCCAACCCTAATATATTGTTCATAAGATATTGACAAATGGTCATTAGATTGTAAATTATATAAAGGGGGTGCATACTGTATATTATCTCATTTGTTTAAAATACTTTTTTGCTATTTTGGATTGAACTTCAAATGTGCACTTATCATTCTTTTTGGTTTATTTGCAACTACTAAATAATATGAACCATAATAAACGATGATGTGATAAGATTTCTTCAGCAGGTGAATCACATGAATGCTGTCAACAATATTACCACGTTTAGATAACCCTATAGCTAACTCTGAGTCTCATGTACCTTTGCCGTATGGAGGATGAAGTTTAGTCCCATGTTATAACCATATGTCTTATATTGGATCAGTGCTTGTGCATTAAAACTTTAGTTTACAGTTGAAGAAGAAAAAAAATACTGTGAGGGTATTCCTAGTGTCTTGTTTTAATAATTTTTGTTTTCTTGTTTACACTCTAAATTGCAACATTGGATGATGTACAGCCAATGGGCATCAGTGAACAGCTGTCTGAGCATCTCTTGTGTTGCTGTTTTTTGCCAATGTCCAATGAGGAAAATTGTCTTTCAGCAGGCTAACAGCCACTGCTCCTCCCCAGCGTTAACAGTCAATAATTGAACTGGCCCCAGTCTGACTCAGTCTTTGGGATTTTATATAAATTAGATAAGTATGATGATGAAATTACATAGACATTAATTGAATATTTTGTACTAATAGTGGAGGGGTGGGATAAGCAAAAAAAAAAAGGTTTTTAAAACAGAAAATGACGGCAGGTTTAGCCCAGTTTAATGGTGCAGACTTCGAAGAGATGTTTGATCAGATCGTTATGAACGGCCTGAGCAATGTGGGCCATGGTCTCTTCAGAATGGCACCATCCATCTGGGACTTTATCTAACCCTGCCTGGGGCATAAATGGTTTACTCAGTATTTGAATGGCATTCATCTATCTGACGCAGACCGTAAACTGACAAGATGTTGCAGATCAGCTCACAGTCTACTCTGTTGTCAAGGTCAAGTCACAGTGTTGCCAAACAGACTGTTTTCTAGTTATTTATTTTGGGAACGTATACGATTCAAGAAAAACACAATTGTAAAACATTTCGTCTTGCACACATTGTAGGGTGTTGTGTTTTGAAAGCAGAACTGAAACCAGAAATACTGTAGATAGTGAACCAACTGGGTAGACTGACCTTGTATGTTACACCACTTTGGGCAATATTTTCTTTGTACATATTAGTGGAACAGATTGGGCTTTATGTTGACATTGTCTGGTTATAGTGCAATATATTTTGTATGCAAGCAGTTTCAATAAATAAAGGTTGATCTTCCTCTGCTACTTTAGAGTATTTTATTTATTTTGAGCTCTACATATAAAACGTTGGTGGCTATGGATTGGGCAACAATTATCAGGAAAGTTAAATGTTTGTAGCCATATTTCATCCAAGAACAGTAGCTGCAAATATGTAATGATACTTTGAACCCCTGACTATGAAAAGCTATCTAATTTTAGAATATTAAAGTGTTGCACCCTCTGTAGCCATCATTATTATCTGACCCTGCTGTTCGTCTATAAACGTTTGAACGTATTGTAAAACAATCTGGCCTTAATGGTCACGTACTCTTAAATCTCTACCTGGTATAGCCAGATGAGGACTGGTCACCCCTCGAAGCCTGGTTGCTCTCTCGATTTCTTCCTGGGTTCCTGCCTTCCCAGGAGTTTTTCCTAGCAACTCTGCTTCTGCCTCTGCATTGCTTGCTCGTTGGGTTTTTAGGCTAGGTATCTGTAAAGAACCTTGTGACAACTGCTGATGTAAAAAGGGCTTTATAAAATACTTGTGATTGATTGATTGTTTCTTTCCCAAAGGAAACCTGACAAAGAACCATGGAGAAGGAGATGAAGGACTGTGGCCGGTTGTGAAAAACCCTCCCCAAAAAGGCAAAAAAGTAGTAGTGGTGCTTTCTCCTGGAAGGCTTATGTTCCACATAGGAATGAAGAGGATTAAGTATGTAATTGAGGATTTTGTACGATACAGTACACCTAAATATAGGGACTTGTGCTGGACACATTTCAGTCCCACTGGTACATATAGTTGCTAGGTAATTTATTTGAAGAGCGCCAATGGGAGTCTCTTTTTTGACCACGTGGTGGAGCCCTGGCACAGACTTAGTCCAATCCAATTAGCCTTGTGCCAAAAATTGGTTGTTGCACATTGAGCAGTCATGACATGAACTCAAGAATCGCAACTTCTGCAAAAGATATATGTCGATTATACTGAGCACAAATCAAAGAGGGCCCACACTCTTTCTGTCTCTCTCTCTCTCTCTCTCTCTCTTATATATATATATATATATATATATATATATACATATATATATATATATATATATATATATATATATATCCCTCTCTTTCTCAGCTTTGGCAAAGCAATTTAGCCTGTCATTTCTGTATCCCAGAGACTGACCTAGTTTTGGCCAGCCTAACAACAGCCGCCATGGAGAGAAAGAGAGACCTGATGGCCTCTTCTTTCACCCACTGCTCTCTCTGCCTCTCTCCCTGCTCTTTTTCCTGTTGTCACTGAGGGCTTTGTCAATTGAACCCAGCACTCCAGAGCCCCTCATCCCTTGCCAGTCCCCTCCCTCCCATCCCTTCCCCTCCCCTGGCCAACTGCCTGTACTCTCATTAATACATGCATGGGAAATCAATGGCAACACTTAAAAATGGGCCTGGAGAAGTATTTAATTAGCATGTAATGACAGACATACATTCATTAGGTGATTTTATTAGTCAAAATAGTGTTTCGGCAGAATTCAACGTGCTGCGGTTTTGAATGGTATTTCAGAAATCTCAAATAAAGTGTGGTGATGTAGTGATGCATTTTATAGATTATGTTTTATTTGGTTTATATCTCTCTGTTAAAGATGTTTTAAGTCGTCTCAGCACAATATAATTGAGGAGCCCTTTTCCTTTCTGCTCTTGTGGCACTCTACCCTGCTTTGTCTTTGTTTTTTTCAACCAGGCCCAACTTTCTTGGCACTGAGCTGCCAAGCTTCCTGCTAGATTCTCTCTCTCTCTCTCTCTCTCTCTCTCTCTTCTCTCTTCTCTCTTCTCTCTTCTCTCTTCTCTCTCTCTCTCTCTCTCTCTCTCTCTCTCTCTCTCTCTCTCTCTCTCTCTCTGTGTGCGTGCGTGTGTGTGTGTGTGTGCATGTGTATGTTCGTGTGTATAGAAGCATAATAGAATAAAGTGAAGCACCATTATCCTTTCCATACTTATTACCAAGGCATCACACAGTGGTCTAAATGTGAACAGCACAACAAACATCCTCCTTGCCTAAACTATTAAAATACCCAGATTGGTTATCATTACCAACGATTAGATTTCCTACTATCAAGTTGCTGATTAAAGTCTTAATCAAGGTACGTGCATGTAACATTTAAATTGGCCTGTTAATCTGTATTAATCATTAAGATAAAATTAAAATAATTATCAAATTCAGGGTGCATTTGGCCGTTTTCCAAGCAACATAATAACATATAGCTACAGTTCACGGTTTCATTTCTGCTCAGCTGGAGATAAATTACTAAACAAAGAAAGAGCGGAGGGTCCATTACATCCACTACATTGTATTAGTTTGTGGTTGTCCACTTATATTACTTACCTTTGTGCTCCCATTTGGACAGAGATAATAGAGTATGCAGTCATAGTAATTATTTCCAATGTGCACTAATGCTGATGGATGAGCATAGGGGACCCATGTTAAAAATGCTAGCTAACCCGTTAGCTCTCTTAATTGAAAACTGAAATTAAAGTATTGATTTTTGTATTTTCTCCAGACAAATGAAACATCTTTCCGCTAAGCCCACATGATGGCTGAGAGCAGGGCTATTCCTTTAACCCACATTAAACAAAACAAATGGCCTTGTCCAGTCTCGATTCAGACAAAGTCAGTCCCCTAGAAGTAGTGAATAGTTTCCACTAGCATAGAATAGACGCTTACCCGTGGGGTTAGTTAGCAAGTAGTAGGTGATGTCGCCACTGAATGTGCTAAACCCTGCTGTACTCATCCATTGAGTAAAGCAGGCCCTAACTCACTTTGTCAAATTCAATTCGCACAAGAGCTATTTTAGAGCTGATGTCAGATGCTTGTCTACTAATGCATTTTGATTAGTATGAAGTCTTCCCCCCCTAATGAGTCGGTGCTTGTGTAATTATCAGCCATCTGATATCTTATCTCTTTGAAGGAGAAACAATGACACTGTGAACAAACTTGCATCTCTTTATCTACACATCAATGGGACTTAAACAGGCTTATTTACATTCCACTACACATCTGACTGAAATCCTCCTTGGTGGGAAGGAATCCAGTGTTTATAAAGTGTCAATCATTTTCAATAGTGAAACAATCCCTTCGGTTGGCTCCTGTTTAGTAATCGCAGTATTGTATAAGGCAGGGGTTCTCAGACTTTTGGGTGCTGGGGACCCCTTTTGTGATAGCAAATTGATCAGAGACCCCTTCATAATCAGAAATCAACTCGAGTGAGATAAAAAATAGCATGCAAGGAGTTTTACTATGACTTTGGATGAACCAAGTCTTGTGCCCTGGGAAGGAATATTTTAAAGGCCAACCTCTTGGCATAGGAGAGAACATTATAAAGTTTTTAAGCTAATTTCCTGTAATTTAGCAAAAAATTTTCATGGGGCAGGGAGACTTTCTGTTGTTGCAGTTTAAAACTTATATCCAGCAACTCTACACATTTTGCCACGAGGCAGAGATAATAAATTGCAGTTTTAAACATTAAATTGCAGTGCATTTATATTCTAAAAAACATTTTAAAACATAATTGGAGTAGGACTGTGGACACCAATATCCATGTGAGCCTCCGAGGCCCAAAAAATGTCCTTAAAGGGATACTTCGGGATTTTGTCAATGAGGCCCTTCATCTACTTCCCCAGTGTCAGATGAACTCGTGGATACCATTTTTGTGTTGCTG
Organism: Oncorhynchus tshawytscha; assembly: GCF_018296145.1. Lineage (NCBI taxonomy): Eukaryota > Metazoa > Chordata > Actinopteri > Salmoniformes > Salmonidae > Oncorhynchus > Oncorhynchus tshawytscha. Next base: position 1,902,749 of record NC_056449.1, read on the forward strand.
CACACACTTTGAAGGAAGTTGCTAACTAGCGCTAGCGAGCAGATACCATAGACATCCGGTCATTGTGCTAACTCTAAAATCAGCAAAAAAAAGAAACGTCCCTTTTCAGGACCCTGTCTTTCAAAGATAAGGACAGGACTGGCAAAAAGTGCTCTTCACTGACGAGTCGCGGTTTTGTTTCACCAGGGGTGATGGTCGGATTCGCGTTTATCGTCGAAGGAATGAGCGGTACAAAGAGGCCTGTTTTTTTTTTATTTTTTATTATTTTTTTATTTTTTTCACCTTTATTTAACCAGGTAGGCCAGTTGAGAACAAGTTCTCATTTGCAACTGCGACCTGGCCAAGATAAAGCATAGCAGTGTGAGCAGACAACACAGAGTTACACATGGAATAAACAATTAACAAGTCAATAACACAGTAGAAAACAAAGGGGGGAGTCTATATACAATGTGTGCAAAAGGCATGAGGAGGTAGGCGAATAATTACAATTTTGCAGATTAACACTGGAGTGATAAATGATCAGATGGTCATGTACAGGTAGAGATATTGGTGTGCAAAAGAGCAAGTAAATAAATAAAAACAGTATGGGGATGAGGTAGGTGAAAATGGGTGGGCTATTTACCAATAGACTATGTACAGCAGCAGCGATCGGTTAGCTGCTCAGATAGCTGATGTTTGAAGTTGGTGAGGGAGATAAAAGTCTCCAACTTCAGCGATTTTTGCAATTCGTTCCAGTCACAGGCAGCAGAGTACTGGAACGAAAGGCGGCCAAATGAGGTGTTGGCTTTAGGGATGATCAGTGAGATACACCTGCTGGAGCGCGTGCTACGGATGGGTGTTGCCATCGTGACCAGTGAACTGAGATAAGGCGGAGCTTTACCTAGCATGGACTTGTAGATGACCTGGAGCCAGTGGGTCTGGCGATGAATATGTAACGAGGGCCAGCCGACCAGAGCATACAGGTCGCAGTGGTGGGTGGTATAAGGTGCTTTAGTGACAAAACGGATGGCACTGTGATAGACTGCATCCAGTTTGCTGAGTAGAGTGTTGGAAGCCATTTTGTAGATGACATCGCCGAAGTCGAGGATCGGAAGGATAGTCAGTTTTACTAGGGTAAGCTTGGCGGCGTGAGTGAAGGAGGCTTTGTTGCGGAATAGAAAGCCGACTCTTGATTTGATTTTCGATTGGAGATGTTTGATATGAGTCTGGAAGGAGAGTTTGCAGTCTAGCCAGACACCTAGGTACTTATAGATGTCCACATATTCAAGGTCGGAACCATCCAGGGTGGTGATGCTAGTCGGGCATGCGGGTGCAGGCAGCGATCGGTTGAAAAGCATGCATTTGGTTTTACTAGCGTTTAAGAGCAGTTGGAGGCCACGGAAGGAGTGTTGTCTGGCATTGAAGCTTGTTTGGAGGTTAGATAGCACAGTGTCCAAGGACGGGCAGAAAGTATATAGAATGGTGTCGTCTGCGTAGAGGTGGATCAGGGAATCGCCCGCAGCAAGAGCAACATCATTGATATATACAGAGAAAAGAGTCGGCCCGAGAATTGAACCCTGTGGCACCCCATAGAGACTGCCAGAGGACCGGACAGCATGCCCTCCGATTTGACACACTGAACTCTGTCTGCAAAGTAATTGGTGAACCAGGCAAGGCAGTCATCCGAAAAACCGAGGCTACTGAGTCTGCCGATAAGAATATGGTGATTGACAGAGTCGAAAGCCTTGGCAAGGTCAATGAAGACGGCTGCACAGTACTGTCTTTTATCGATGGCGGTTATGATATCGTTTAGTACCTTGAGTGTTGCTGAGGTGCACCCGTGACCGGCTCGGAAACCAGATTGCACAGCGGAGAAGGTACGGTGGGATTCGAGATGGTCAGTGACCTGTTTGTTGACTTGGCTTTCGAAGACCTTAGATAGGCAGGGCAGGATGGATATAGGTCTGTAACAGTTTGGGTCCAGGGTGTCTCCCCCTTTGAAGAGGGGGATGACTGCGGCAGCTTTCCAATCCTTGGGGATCTCAGACGATATGAAAGAGAGGTTGAACAGGCTGGTAATAGGGGTTGCGACAATGGCGGCGGAAAGTTTCAGAAATAGGGGGTCCAGATTGTCAAGCCCAGCTGATTTGTACGGGTCCAGGTTTTGCAGCTCTTTCAGAACATCTGCTATCTGGATTTGGGTAAAGGAAAACCTGGAGAGGCTTGGGCGAGGAGCTGCCGGGGGGGCAGAGCTGTTGGCCGAGGTTGGAGTAGCCAGGCGGAAGGCATGGCCAGCCGTTGAGAAATGCTTATTGAAGTTTTCGATAATCATGGATTTATCGGTGGTGACCGTGTTACCTAGCCTCAGTGCAGTGGGCAGCTGGGAGGAGGTGCTCTTGTTCTCCATGGACTTCACAGTGTCCCAGAACTTTTTGGAGTTGGAGCTACAGGATGCAAACTTCTGCCTGAAGAAGCTGGCCTTAGCTCTGTACTCTGGAGCGGGACCGATTTGGAGGTGGAGGGTCCGTCATAGTCTAGGGCGGTGTGTCACAGCATCATCAGACTGAGCTTGTTGTCATTGCAGGCAATCTCAACGCTGTGCGTTACAGGGAAGACATCCTCCTCCCTCATGCGGTACCCTTCCTGCAGGCTCATCCTGACATGACCCTCCAGCATGACAATGCCACCAGCCATTACTGCTCGTTCTGTGCGTGATTTCCTGTAAGACAGGAATGTCAATGTTCTGCAATGGCCAGCGAAGAAGCCGGATCTCAATCCCATTGAGCACGTCTGGGACCTGTTGGATCGGAGTGTGAGAGCTAGGGCCATTCCCCCCACAAATGTCCAGGAACTTGCAGGTGCCTTGATGGAAGAGTGGGGTAACATCTCACAGCAAGAACTGGCAAATCTGATGCAGTCCATGAGGAGGAGATGCACTGCAGTACTTAATGCAGCTGGTGGCCACACCAGATACTGACGGTTGCTTTGATTTTGATTCCCCCCCCCCCTTTGTTCAGGGACACATCATTCCATTTCTGTTAGTCACATGTCTGTGGAACTTTTATGTCTCAGTTGTTGAATCTTGTGATGTTTATACAAATACTTACACATGTTAAGTTTGCTGAAAATTGGCAGTGAGATTATTATTTTTTGCTGAGTTTATTCAAAGTAGCCACCCTTTTCCTTGATGACAGCTTTGCAAACTCTAGGCATTCTCTCAACCAGCTTCATGAGGTAGTCACCTGGAATGCATTTAAATTAACAGGTGTGCCTTGTTAAAAGTTAATTTGTGGAATTTCTTTCCTTCTTAATGTGTTTGAGCCTATCAGTTATGTTGTGACAAGGTAGGGATGGTATATGGAAGATAGCCCTATTTGGTAAAAGACCAAGTCCATATTGTTGCAAGAACAGCTCAAGTAAGCAAAGAGAAACGACAGGTCATCATTACTTAAAGACATGAAGTTCAGTCAATCCGGGAGAATTTCAAGAACTTTGAAATTTTCTCCAAGTGCAGTCGCAAAAACCATCAAGCGTTATGATGATACTGGCTCTCATGATGACTGCCTCAGGAAAGGAAGACCCAGAGTTACCTCTGCTGCAGAGGAATAGAGTTAACCACACTTCAGATTGCAGCCCAAATAAATGCTTCACAGAGTTCAAGTAACAGACACATCTCAACATCAACTGTTCAGAGGAGACTGCGTGAATCAGGCCTTCATGGTCGAATTGCTGCAAAGAAACCACTACTAAAGAACACCAATAAGAAGAGACACAGAGTAGGTGAACGGATGATCTCTGCATGTGTGGTTCCCACCATGAAGCCTGAAGGAAGTGTTGTGATGGTGTGGGGGTGCTTTGCTGGTAACACTCTCCGTGATTTATTTAGAATTCAAGGTACACTTAACCAGTATGGCTACCACAGCATTCTGCAGCGATATGCCATCCCATCTGGTTTGCGCTTAGTGGGACTATAATTTGTTTTTCAACAAGACAATGACACAAAACACACCTTCAAGCTGTCTAAGGGCTATTTGACCGAGAAGGAGAGCGATGGAGTGCTGCATCAGATTACCTGGCCTCCACAATCACCCAACCTTAACCCGATTGAGATGTTTTGTGATGAGTTGAACCACAGAGTGAAGGAAAAGCAGCCAACAACTGTTCAGCATATGTGGGAACTCCTTCAAGACTGTTGGAAAAGCATTCCTCGTGAAACTGGTTGAGGGAATGCCAAGAATGTGCAAAGCTGTCAACAAGGCAAAGGGTGGCTACTTTGATGAATCTCAAATATAAAATATAACATGTATATGTTGAACACTTTGTTGGTTACTACATACTACAATGTAGAAAAGAGTAAAAATAATGAAAAACCCCTGAATGAGTAGGTGTGTCCAAACTTTTGACTGGTACTGTACATATTTTGAGATCTGGCCTCAGACCCCTTCAGTACCTCTGACTCCACTTTGAGAACCAGGAGCGTCATGCATCCATTATTTTTAGAGGATTCACAAAGTACATCAGGATGCAGGGGCGCGGAAGTTTGCATTCTTCAAACACCTAACACAGCTCATTTGCTTACTCGCTTGCTCTATAGCCATAATCCTTCCGCCTAATTCTATGTAAAAAATATGTCTATATTTCTGCATAGGTTATCTTAGCATACCTCTTTACCTGTTCAATTGTTATTTTAATTAATGATGCACATTGATTCTTTAAGAACTTGATGCCTTAGTTTAGTACCGCTGCCACACTGGTAGTATCATAACCCAATCATTAAAGCATTGTTTGCCAACTGTGTATCAATTTATTGTTATCTGAGTTCTGAAAAGAACAGTCTAATTGTCTGTCAATATTTGAACGCATAGCTCTGTCTATGAATTTCACAGTGGAAAATATCCGAGGACATAAACAGTGAATTTGAATTCACTGTTCATGAATTTCCAACTTCAGAAAATTGTTAGGTGGCTAATATTATGGAGAAATAACACAACTTCTTTCAGACTACATAGCTTGATCAAATTCATTTACAAAACATACTTCTTGCCAGTCACCTGCAGCTAAAATCAAGTCAAATGCTGTGTGTGTCACTCTACACTCTCTCTCCTCTTACAGTGACGATACTGCACACACTAGAGTATCTAGCATCCTGCCTAGGCACCTCTTTGCTCCGTGCATCTAGGAAGGAACCACTTACCTGGTCCAGTCAGTGTGCCTCCCCCCTCCCCCACCCGCAGATTATGACAAAATGTGAGCTTAAAGGCCACATCTGAGGGTCACATGCCTTTGTGACCCCTACAGGCATGACACCACTGTTGAGAACCCATGGTATAATGGTTTTAGTTTAAATATGCCGCTGTTCCTTGATTTGAAAATACCTTGGACCATATAAAGCACTCTGATATATCGCCCTTCTCTAGGCAGGTATATTTCTCACTGAGAAGATTAATCGCTGAGAACAAGAATACATGAGGCTGAGACTGAAAAACAGGAGTAATATGCAAAGTGGGACCAGGTTTCAGTATTGATCAGATGGCCACATCTGGGGGTTCTGTGTTGGAGTGCCATGAGCCATTTTAAGTAAAAATACTGTTTTTTTTTATCAGGGAAGTCAGTGCAGCTGTACCCTTGGTTGTTTCTCCCAGACAGACTACCACAGCATACAGACAGTCAACACACCACTCCTACTGTTTGGCCACAGTTATGCTGACAGCTTTTGTTGACTAGTTGAATGAAGTTGTTGAGTGCTCCATAAACACTATCCATTTGGCACTGACGTCAACTCAACATCAATTCCACTTTGGTTCAACGTGATTTGATTGAAATGATGTGGAAACTATGTTGATTCAACAAGTGTGTGCCCAGTGGATAAGACCTCCCATAGAGTACCACAGTATGAGTCATCAAACCCATAAAACCAAGCGGTCACACAGGGAGATGGTTCCAATCGTTTTTCCATCATTGATATTTCCCATTGGGGATTTTAGAAACACTTATAAGGGCACAAATAAGGGCTGTGTTTTAGGCTTACCCTGCCGTGACGTTTTGATTACTGTGCAAATCTCTCTAGGACAAGGTGACTTTTATCAATATGTTCACCTGAATTTACACCCCCCCACACACACACAAATGAAACGCTAATTAGCTGCTAATGTGGCTATCAAAAAGAACTACAAATGCCATGATGATCTGGATGAGACAGACGAATCGAGGCAAAGGTAAGAATCTCTGCATTAACTATCTAATGTTAGCTGAATATAATAATGGCTAAATTGGCTACAATTCTTTAAATTGAAATTTCTGTGAACTGTCTTGTGGAAGTTTTAAATTGACACAATACCTGTTCGCAAAGGTGTCAGCTGGAGATGACGTGCAAGAGCTTGGAGGGATGTGTTGTTTTGCATGATGTCTGCTTTGAGGCTAATTATTATTTTCAAATCTAGTAATAAATAGAGCCGAATATATTGATAAAAGTCACCTTGTCCGAGAGAGATCTACATGGTTATCAAAACATCCCGCCAGGGTAACGCTTCGAACACATCGAACACATCGACAGCATCCTTGCGTAACATAGTACGCAGCAACAAAAGTTCAACATTCACCTTCTGCTACCATTTCTGTCAAGCCGTCTACACACTGAACGCACTGAAACTGCCTCTGCAACATAATGCTGCAAGGACAACGCAGAGTTTCATTGGAAATTAATGTAATTCTGATGTACCAAAATGCAATGACACTGTCGGTGTGATCGAAGCGTAAGTCTACACGAAACACAGCCCTTATTTGAAGTGTTTCTAAAATTCCCAAAGGGGAAAATTAATAGTGGAAAAATGGTTGGAACCATTTCCCTGTTTGACCGCTAGGTTTTATGGGTATTATGACACCTCCACTGTGGGACTCTATTAGGTCTATCTGTCCCATTGGCCATGATTGATGGTTCCTGTCCATCAATAGTTACTACCAGAATTATTTTGTATTTTTTTTAACTCAGAGCAGGAGGAAGCATACCATAGCGTTAAAAGAAGTTATTCCGATCTCACAGGGTTAATAAACTCAAGGTGACTTATTTTCCCCTGATTTTGAAAAAAAGGAAAATAGGAAAATAGGAAAATATCTTGATGCTGAATTCTGAGAAATGTCAGGCTCAGTCTCATACTTCAAAGGTGCAGGCAGCGGGATTCAGGGGATGAGTCACTCTGGATGTGGGATAGAGAGTGAGACTAGGCTAGGCTGGGCTAGCTTTGGCTGTGTTCCTCCTCCTGTGCGTCTAGTCTGTGACAGCGCCTCCGTGTCCAGGGCTACTGCAGGAGGCAGGGCTGAGGCCACTGGATGATTGGTCCTGACAGGTCTCTGGCCATGCGCCTTGAGTGGAGTGGTTGTCAGGAGATAAGGCTTTCGTCACACCCCACTACACAGCCTTGGAAAGGCTCCCATCCCCACCCCTCCCACAGACAGACTGATCCTCCCATGCTGACTGTTTTCACACTCTGATGGGCTACAGCAGGGACCAGGCAGGTGTAACATAAGCGTGGCGTTTACAGGGTGGGAGGGAAGGACAGACAAACATGGCTCTGGTCCATCCTCCTCTCCTTTCTGGGCCAATCCCATCCCCTCAAATATTTTGACCTTTATTTTCATTCTGACTTTCATAATTATAGCAACAAACACTATATATAAAAAGTATGTGGACACCCCTTTAAATGAGTGGTTTTGGCTATTTCAGCCACACCTATTGCTGACAGATGTATGAAATTGAGCACACAGCCATGCAATCTCAATAGACAATCATTGGCAGTAGAATATGCGTTACTGAAGAGCTCAATGACTTTCAACATGGCACCTTCATAGGATGCCATCTTTCCTTTTTGTCTGCTGGATTGGTGTAAAGCTCCCCGTCACTTGACTCTGGAGCAGTGGAAACACATTCTCTGGAGTGAAGAGGCATCGTGTTCTCTGGAGTGCTGAATCATGCTTCACCATCTGGCATTCCGACAGACGAATCTGGGTTTGGTGAATGCCAGGAGAACGCTACCTGCCCGAATGCATAGTGCCAACTGTAAAGTTTGATGGAGAAGGAATAATGGTCTGGGGTAGTTGTTAATGATTTGGACTAGGCCCCTTAGTTCCAGTGAAGGGAAATCTTAACGCTACAGCACACAATAACATTCTACACGATTATGTGCTTTGTGGCAACTTTGCAGCAACAGTTTGGGGAACGCCCTTTCCTGTTTCAGCATGACAATGCCCCCGTGCACAAAGCAAGGTCCATACAGAAATGGGTTGTCAAAATCAGTGGAAGCTGGCTTCCAAACAGCCTTGACCTCAACCCCATCGAACACCTTTCATAATGAATTAGAACGCTGACTGCAAGCCAGGCCGAATTGCTCAACATTCTTCCCCGACCTCACTAATGCTCTTGTGTCTGAATGGAAGCAAGTCCTCACAGTAATGTTCCAACATCTGGTGGAAATCCTTGCCAGAGGAGTGGAGGCTGTTATAGCAGTGAAGGGGGGACCAACTCCATATTAATGCCCATGATTTTGGAATGAGATGTTCGACGAGCATACTTTTGGTCACGTAGTGCATTATCATATTTTTTATGCCAAGACAGTATAAGCATATTCATTCCCTGTTAATACGGAATCTAGCATTGGTAATAATAACACTGCTATTTTAATTGAGAACTTTCACTGTCTAGATTCTAATAATACATTGGAATGAATCTGATATACAAATGTCAAATGTTCTCTTTTTTCCCTCGCTGCCAGAGTACTAAGTCACCATATTGCCATCTACAGTCTGCTAAATCCGTTGTGTCCTCTTTTCACATTAGCAGCAGCCCGTACAATTGTTGTATGTGGTTAGCCCAGGAGAATTTCCTCATAGTGGGAAGAAATTTCCCTCTGGATCCAGCAGGGAGCACTCCTCCACAGCAGCAGGACAGAGCGGGAAGCCAGAGTAGCCAAAGCGTGTCAGGTGGGATCCACCTGTGACACACAACTCTCAGCCGGGAAAAAAGAAACATTGTGTATTTCTCCATTCTGCCTGTGGTATCCGACTGCTGCTCGGAGGCATGTGTCCCTAGCTGTCAGGCCATAGGGTGTGTGAGGCCCATTCATATGAGCTGGATGACACTGAACAGACTGTACTGATATACACTTCTAGACCCCTTTTTCTCCCCAGTCTAGAGTCCCTCTCTCCGTTTTGCCTCGTTTGTTCTCCTCAATTAATCCTTCTATTGATGTGGTACTGATGACAAATAGCAAATGTGTCTTTCAAACAGGAAATTATTGCACCAGGATCATCCATTGTAAAAAATATTTTTGAGTGTATTCCTCTGTCAGCTGGAATGAGCCAAAGTCACACATTTGGGATAGACAATCCATAAACTGAAAAGTTTGATAGAACTACATCTTTGGTGAGATGTATGGCCAGTAAGCCTAATGGCAAATTGGAGCAGACATTGGGAGAGTGTGTCTGATTGGCGGTACATTACTGGTCCAGGCTGGTGAGTGACAGCAGTGATGCTTCCCACCACCTTGTGAACAGATAGCAGATTGATGTGTTCTTCAGGTGGGTGGGTTGCTGGATGGTGTGGACGCAGCAGCATCCAGATGGCTCATTACTACTGACAGCACTTTGTTTTATCCCCCATACTCACTAAAAGGTCACAGTTTCTGCTGACGTCTGCCCATGCTCTGGGCAGGGGGGTTTATACAAAGAAGTGGGCGATTTAAGAAGGATCTGCAGTACAGTGCTATTGAGTTTATTATTTCTTAGAAATGTAACTAAGACTGGGATGAGTGAGGTGAGGACCAGCACTGTTCCAGGAGCTTTGATATAGCAATGGTAGTAAAGCAGGTAGTGATCTTAACAATAATTCCATCGTCCTTCCATATTGCAACTTTTCATTTTTTGCACGAGAAACTGTACTTGTGGACCCCAGTATTCTCTATGTATTTGGACCTTGGTGTTCCCAATGTTTGGGTCCTGTGATGCTCTGTGTGTTCAAACTGCAGGGTGTCCAGCGTGTGCTGACTGCAGGCTACCTTGTGTGTCTGAACCCCCAGGATACAGTAGAATGGCAGGGCTGGTGTATGTGGACCCCAGGGCTCCCAGCACAGCCACAGCCAGCCTCAGACATCAGCCACAACCAGCCTCCTCAGATCAGCCTGAGAGCGTTTAATGTGGCCGGCTTGGCTGTGCTCACACCAGCAGCTCCCATGGAGCTCAGCGGTACATTTAAGCCACAAGAATTAGGAGGGAGAGAATGTTTGGGCCCTATTCTCCCCCTCAGTCTATGATTAATCCCGTCATCCCGCAGAAAACACTATCATTATCAATTCCCCTGGATCCAGCGGCAGGAATTATTTGATTATTTTCTTCAAAGACCTTCTATCTAGGTGGTCATTATTTCTGCCGGGAACTTTTTCTCTGGCTCCGCACAAACAGATGATGCCAGAAATGAAAAGAGCTAGGGGAAAAATACAAAAGAAAAAAAAACACGGAAGATTTCACCACAAGAAAATAATTGATGGTTTGTAATACAATGGAGATTGTGGTGGTAAAATCTTTCATAGGGTTCATATCATGGTTATGCTGACAAGTTGATGATGACAGGCAGACAGACAATGGCACAAATATAGATATGTGGCGTATCGGCTTTGTTTGTTTAGATATGGAAAGGCTTCCAGGAAATGTTACATTTAGTCATATTGGCATTATGCATCCCCCACACCTCTTTTATTACAACAATACATTGGTCTTTTTGACATGTTGATGACACACAGAGAATCTGAAGAATATCCCCTTGATTTGTTTAGTTATGGAACGGCTACAAGGACATTTACAATTAGTCAAAACGGCATTGTATGTATCCTACATTATTTATTTTCTATTGTAATTTAATTGGAGCTTTGAGCACACAAATGCAGTATTGAAATACCGATCAATGCCAAAAAGATTTCACTGTTGAAATTAGCCAGAGGCACTTTGGTTTTGTGTTCACGGCATTATAGCTTTCTCTCTCTTTTCACACTGAAAGCGTTCCGGATGACTGCTACTTAAGAGAGACTTTCTAGACAAAAGAATATGGAGTCTACAGCGAATAGAACTGTGCATGGCTTATAAAGAAATAAACATTACACTAGTCACTCAGAGGCACAGAACTAATACTTATGATATTTGGCCTCTGTTTTGAGGGAAAAATAACCAAAGGCAATATTTCCAGAATCATGTTCATATCAAGTGCAGCCAGTTGGTGGATCACACGCATTTATCAAACATATATTGAATTTGGGGTGGTTAATGGAGTAATTTGATAATGGCCATAGAGAACAATGGTACTGGTCCGCTCTAAAAAAAAAAGAGAGTTTACATTGAGCAAATGTCCCTCGGGTTTTCAGTGTTTGAGAAGAGTGCGAGGAATCAGACGGGCTAAGGTAAATGGCTGTTGAATAGTTTTTGAAAAAAAGAACACTTCATCGTCTTCCATTCTAATCTTCAATACTGCCACACAAAAATACTGTAATTTATAACGAAGACATTTAATGCATCTGGAGAGCTGGCATTTACAATGAGTTGTGTCAGAAACGAGAGAGAAAGAGAGCGAGAGAGAGAGAGAGGGAGAGAGAGAGCAGATTATTTAGTGGGCCTGACGAAGGTAGCTAATTAGCATCTGTCACTCAGCAGGCAGGGCTGCCGTGGAGAGGTTGATTCAGTGCCCCGCTGCCAGTGCTACTGCCAATTATCAATGAACACATTGGAGAGCCATGTTAAAGAGCTGTGTTCATATAGGAAAGCACATTTACGAAATTCAAATGACTATATTCTGGGGACCATGAAGAAAGAAGCAATATCAATATATTTTTATTTTCACTCAAGCTGCAGTTTAAAACTGTTTCTCTAGAAATTGCATATTCATCTCAGAGATTTTTATGAGCTGAATTTATGATACACACATCCAGAGTGATGCCGTTGCTTTGGCCTGTGGAAGCTAGTTGTGGAACTCATGCATAATACATTGATGTTGTCAGTTATACTCAGATGAACAGACAAAAATGAGCCATACTCAATCAGAAATGCAATGATACCAGCTAAATGGATCCTGCCACCCAACAATCATCCTCAGGGAATTTTGACTGGACCTATGCTTTTGTAATGTTTACTTAAACTGCCAGACATAGGAAGTATACACAGCTCCAGTCTGAGAGGATGACTTTCGCCAGACTCTCCTTGATGTTGTGGCTGCTCTGGGGTTAGTTGTGCTGATTGAGGATCTGTCTGGCTAGCCTAAGTACGTGAAATGTGCTACTGGATCTGTCTCCTTCCACCTCCTCCAGTCTGGACAGATATGATCCTGAGCCTCCACTTCGCCCTGTGAGCTAGGGTTGAGGAGAGTTGAGATTGTGTTATGAATGGGCTAACAGAAGAGGAAAGTTAGAGAGATAATTAACTCTGAAATTACAGTGGTATAATTAGGAGGTGATCCCCCTCAGACCGTATCAACTTAGCTCATAATGACTCTTTTTCATTTTAGGGAGATGAAAAGGGACACAGAGACAATTGCAGGGCCTCCTCTCACTCTGATGAGGTATTTTCCAATCACTTCTCACAGCTTCTGACAAGTGATTTAACCACAGGCAATTTCAACAAATGGCTGCTCTGTCTCTTGCAGTGAATTATGTCCATGGGTGGACAAAGGGATTGGGAAAAATGTTGATGAACATGAAAAAAATATAAAAAATATCACCACTCTAGTATGGAAGAAATGATGAAGACATCAATTTAAAAACATCATTATGACAATTGTGTACAAATACAGAACAACTCAAAAGTTTGGACACACCTACTCATTCATGTCTATTTCTTTATTTCTACTATTATCAACATTGTGATTTCTACTATTTTTACATTGTTATTAATACAATTTTCTACATTTCTACTATTTTCACACATTTTCTACAACGTAGAATAATAGTGAAGACATCAAACTATGAAATAGCACATATGGAATCATGTACTAACCAAAAAAAAACAAATCAAAAAATATTTTAGATGTTATATTCTTCAAAGTTACCACCCTCTCAACTAGCTTCACCTGGAATGCTTTTCCAACAGTCTTGAAGGAGTTTCGACATATGCTTAGCACTTGTTGGCTGCTTTTCCTTCACTCTGCGGTCCAACTCACCCCAAACCATCGCAATGGGGTTGAGGTTGGGTGATTGTGGAGGCCAGGTCATCTGACGCAGCACTCCATTACTCTCCTTCTCGGTCAAATAGCCCTTGCACAGCCTGGAGGTGTGTTTTGTGTCATTGTCCTGTTGAAAAAAGAAAATGTTATTCCCACGAAGCGCAAACCGCAAACCAGATGGGGTGGCGTATCGCTGCAGAATGCTGAGGTAGCCATGCTGGTTAAGTGTGCCTTGAATTCTAAATAAATCACAGACAGCGTCACCAGCAAAGTAACCCCACACCATCACACCTCCTCCTCCATGCTTCACTGTAGGACCACACATGCAGAGATCATCTGTTCACCTACTCTGCGTCTCACAAAGACACAGTGGTTGGAACCAAAAATCTCCGGTCTAATGTCCATTGCTAATGTCCATTGCTCATGTTTCTTGGCCCAAGCAAATCTCTTCATCTTATTTGTGTTCTTTAGTAGTGGTTTCTTTGCAGCAATTCGACCATGAAGGCCTGATTCACGCAGTCTCCTCTGAACAATTGATATTGAGATGTGTCTGTTACTTGAACCCTGTGAAGCATGTATTTGGGCTGCAATCTGAGGTGCAGTTAACTTAATGAACTTATCCTCTGCAGCAGAGGTAACTCTGGGTCTTTTCTGTATTGACTGAACTTCAAGTCCTAAAATAATGATGGACTGTAATTTCTCTATGCTTTTTTGAGCTGTTCTTGCAATAATATGGACTGTCACAACACAGTTGATTGGCTCAAAAGCATTAAGAAGGAATAAAATTCCACAAATGGACTTTTAACAAGGTACACCTGTTAGTTGAAATGCATTCCAGGTGACTACCTCATGAAGCTGGTTGAGAGAATGCCAAAAGTGTGCAAAGCTGTCATCAAGGCTACTTTGATGAATCTCAAATGTAAACAATATTTTGATTTGCTTAAAACTTTTTTTGTGTGTTATTTCATAGTTTTGATGTCTCCACTATTATTCTACAATGTAGAAAATAGAAAAAATAAAGAAAACTTGAATGAGTAGGTGTTCCCCAACTTTTGACTGGTAGTGTATATTCTAGTGTAACGGCCGTTGTTGGTGGTGGAAGAAGAGGACCAATGCGCAGCGTGGTATGTATCCATAATATAATTTAACGAGACTGAATACAAAATACAAAAGAACAAGAGAATCAAAATCAAAACCGAAACAGTCCCGAATGGTGCAAACACTGAAACGGAAAATAATCACCCACAACTCAAGGGTGAAAACAGGCTACCTACGTATGGTTCTCAATCAGGGACAACGATAGACAGCTGTCTCTGATTGCGAACGATACCAGGCCAAACACAGAAATCCCAAATCATAGAAAAAAAAACATAGACTGCCCACCCCAACTCACGCCCTGACCATACTAAAACAAAGACAAAACAAAGGAACTAAGGTCAGAACGTGACATCTAGCTACACTGTGTATGCACAATATATTCTATTGCAGTGAATGCACTTTAAAATCTACAAACTGCAATGTGTATGTTAATTAGTGGTGAGACAAGGCAGGTTGTGTAAGAAAGAAAAGCATTCCCACCATGAAGGTTCAGATAAGGATTTGGGAACGGTGTTCTCCTTTTCTCCCATCTGTCTGTGCAGCCCTGTGTTTCCCTGCAGCCGGTTTATGGGTCAACAACGCAAATGCAGTGTGGGGGCCTGGGAAGCACTGGGAGGCACCCAGAGCATGACGCAGAGCAGTGCTGGCATCTACCCCAGACTACCCCAAACAAAGACCCAACCAGAGAGACAGAAACTCTCACAGGCCCTTTCCCACCATGGCTTAGTCTATTGCCATCACAAAATACCAAAGACACCCCTAAAAATGCATGACAAACAAAGCACAGATACAGATTATTAGTGCATATCATGTTTCCCTATGCTCTTTAGTATATTTTGTATTATTTAGCATTTCCTTCCGTAAGTTGGTTGATTTTTTGGGGGGGTAAAATCGAGTACTATAGTGAATTGGCTGCGTAGTTAAATAAGCATTAAGTGATGATAAAGGAGATGTCTGCTTCTCTGAAAGGCAACATTCCCCATGTGTAGCATGGTGTGCTGTGCACCTGAGCACCCTGGCATAAGAATCAACACTATTATGCCCCCCATCTCTCTTCCTCTTCCTCTTCCTAGTATGATATGTTACAGTTCGTATGGTTTGTATTAATTTGTGGATGTCCATCACCCATTTTATATGATATGTTATGAATTACAATTCATATTATATGTTACAAATTTGTGAAATGTACAATATGTTACAAATTCTGGCTAGGTGGAAAACGTTAGCTATCTGGCTAATGTTAGCTAGGCTAGGGGTTAGGGGTTAGTTTAGGGTTAAGTTTAGGAGTTAGGCTAAAGGTTTAAGGTTGGGGTTAGGGGAAGGATTAAGGTTAGGGGAAGGGTTAGCTAAAATGGTTAAGGTTAGGGTTAGGGTTAGCTAACATGCTAAGTAGTTGCAAAGTCGTTTCAAAGTAATAAGTAGTTGATAAGATAAAATGCTAATGTTGTCCGTGATGAGATTTGAACTCACAGCCTTAAGGTTCCTAAACATTTGCATTATACACCAATCCACCCCAAGTCTTATGTAACCATACTAAATGTAACATATCATACTAATTTGAGTGTCCCTGATTCACTTTTCTATGTTACATCTAGTCTATGATACCAGGCTGCTGACTATTCTGGCAGTGAGATTAATATCAACTTGGAGGTATATGCCATAAATTAGAACAGACTCCCAGGCTCTATATGTGAGGAGGAGAGATGTATTGTAATAACGCATTGCATCACCAACCTTTGCCACGGCATGGTAGCTAGGCAAATCACAAAACAGTAGGCTAGACGTAGGCTAGATGTAGGCTAGACGTGTCTGTTTTGATGTTGCATACACTCCTGCTCCATATTACAGGACCCAGTTGTCCAGTTCTATATGCTGTTAATGGAAGGACATTGTCTTTCTAGAGACACATAGTGCTGATGTTTTTAATGTTTCCATCATGGCTTCCTCACTACAGTATACATCAATTTACAGAGCTGTTTCCTCCACTGCCTTACTGCTATGCCCCCTGTCTGTTTCCCACATGGCCTATGCAGCTAGCACTGCCAAATAACTTATATCATACCTATTTTCATTGTTATGATTACACCTGAGATTGATGAAAGCAATTGGCTCAATAAAAATATGAAATGCTATCACACGTCTCGAACATATCACCATTTACTGTGAAACTCCATGATTTATAGCACCTCTGTGTGAGGCTGTAGGGCCCAATGGGTCACAGTGTTGTCAACAACACCCATTTACAAAGTCAATATGGGTCATAGACACTAAACACAACTCCTGAACTTGCCCTAGTCTATGATCAGTCAGTAGTAAAATGATCTTCAATCAACAACTATTGTGAATAATGCTAATGCATGGTAATGCACAATTATCACACCCACTGCTTGATAATGCATAATGTGATCATCATTTCTAAAGGGGTTATAACTTTATTATAACCTGTATAAAATAGTGTTTGTTTTCCCCATTGGTCTAGTTACTATTTTTATTTATTTTTTAAAATATTTTTTTTACATCTGAAGTTTTTTTGACAGCTGACTTTGACAACTAAAATGGGTGGGGCAAATATAATTTCAGCTAATTGGAAATGATAAACCGAATACCTCAATTTGGTGTACCCGGGCTCCGTGTAGCCGCTTCTGCCTGTCAAGCTCCGCCTTCTGTTCACTGTGGAGACGCGAGGCAGGCAGGGGAGGCAGTCGCGTTTTCCTGGCTGTGTGTGTACTGTATGCCAGTTCGCCAGCGAGACCACGGTACAGTACAGTACATCTAGTTACAGTTAGCAGATCCACATAGAATTGATGTATGTAGACTGACGCATACGTTGAGCAGGTACCGGTTCCTTCCTGAATCAGACAACTGGGACCAACCATGGACCTATTCGAGTTTGACTTCTTTAGGGACTGGGAACTGGAGCAACAGTGGTACGTACAAGTGTATATATTTTTTATTTCCGTTATGTTTAACGTCTTTGTTCGATGCTGGGAACTGAACATCGATGCGCCCGGTATTTGGTGTTGGGCTCCTGGAATGCTCGCATTCCTTCTCTGAACGCATTAAAGTGAGAGATGACTGTTATGAATTATTCTACAGTCCTCTTCGTGTCTGCGCGGTACCTCTATTGTCATATTGTGCGTTGTAGGACAAGTAGTGGTAGAAAGTGTTCGGTGCGCACTCACATCTATGCACCTAATGCCTCCTCATGAATGGGGGAAGTTCGCCCTTTGCTGGTTTTGCGCTCCATATACTACTGTATGTCTGTATGTCAGCTTCACATTTATCGGGATCATTTGATTCGCAATTGCATAGTTTTCACCCTGAACATGGGTTTCATAGGGTTTTATAGAGGTCGCCAATGTAGCTGCTGTGGATAAATTGCATGACAACTGAATCAAATGCCCTTGTCTGTCTTATTATTGTTTGTAAATATCCCTGCTATTCTTTGTCAGATAATTTACTCTAAAACACATTTTAGGCATTTGTGTAGGCCTATTGTAAAGTTTGTAATATATTTTATGGATCAAATAGATTGTGGTTTAGGATGGTTTAGGATTAATCAATTAAGTAATTACCTGAACATATTCTTACACTTCAGTTTCCTCTGCCAGTATGTACATTGTCTAGTATGTGCATTATTATATATATTTTTTAACCTATTGCAATAATAATATTTCTAACCATATAATGTTTTAATTTCAAATGTGTGTGCTACTAATGTTTGTACACTGTCATTTGGATGCCATTGACTCTCAAAAGATTGGGGTGTTCTATTCATTGTCAGAAGCAGCACCAGCACATGGTGAGACAGTAGGAGGATTTTATTCTTACCCCCCTAATTTTTGTTGTTTTACCTTCTCCATCCATTCATTCATTCATTCATTCATTCATTCATTCATTCATTCATTCATTCATTCATTCATTCATTCATTCATCCCTCCACTTAGTTCTCCTCTCCCCACTCCCTCACACAATAGTTAAAACCACAGAATAATTCATACATTCAGCATCAATTGTTTTATCTTCTCATCTTAGATTCATGTACTAGGCCTACTCTAGCTGATGAAGTGCTACTGTGCATTTAGACTGTTGAATCCCCACACCATCAGGGCTTGCTGATCACGTTTGTTTCCATTGCTGCTTTGCTCATTGGATGCTGCGATACTTATTACATTAGTTGATTTTAGAGACACCTCTTTGGTTGAGTTGTTTCCATTCAGATGCATTCGATTCAGATCATGTCTCTTCATTTCCCCTCTGTCTCTGAGAGTGATAGACTGGAATGGAACGTCTTAGCTGTACACAAAGTGCTAATTACAACTTTCCATCAAAATACCCTTTCTTGCAATGTCATATCCCCTAGGCTGTTTCACAAAATGATTGAGTGATTGAGAATCTTTCATGCTGCTGTAGTTGGTTTATAATGGTTGGTGGGATCTGGAGGTATACGTTGGGCGTGCTCAATGTGACCACAGTAACATGATCTATTAAATAACCAGATCACACCTTAGGCCTACCTGCAAGAGTTAAAATCATTTGATGGAGGCTACCTTGGTATTACGTAATTCAGCTTGAAGGACAGGCATGAATGAGATATGTTTGTTTACATGTATTTGTATTACAGCAAATAGGAAATAGAAAAAGGCTGCACATGTCTTCCTTGCACATATCATCAAGTATGATCTCTCACAGAGTGTAGATTATTTCCATTGATTGATGCCTGCCATTACTATACTGCTTTGGCTTCTGAAATAGATTCTTTCTTTCCGCTTCACAACTAGAACGTGTGATAGTGATGTGAAATTATGTCCACCTCTTAAGCCAAGGGCAATATCCCAACACGGATATTGATTTTAATTTGATTACTCTCATGCTGGTTTAGGTAGAGCAAGTGTTGGGTATAATCAAGTCAAATTCAGTCAGTTCCACGGTGAGAAGGAGTCAGTGAGGTGGGAAATGAGCTCCAGAGAGAGAGAGGGAGAGGGCGAGAGCGAGAGCAGGGTGTACAGAGGGAGTGACGGGCTGAGAGTGCCACCACACAACACTACACCACACCAGCAGTAGTGAGAAAAGATGAGGCTGGGTGCTGGGGATATGTGGAGGGCTAGGGCCGGTGGTGTAGTTGTACTTCGCTCCAATCAGCCAGTCATATATTATGGCCTCAGCACCAGTAATAGCAGTTAAACCTCATTTGATGAAGGTCATGGTCCTCCCCTTCTTTCCATAATGGTTTCTCGTCACTCAAGGGGGAATTAGCAGATAGATGGGGAATTGACGCCTGTGTGTGGGTATATATGCCTGGACTACTGTACTGTACACTGTGACGCTTCACTCTGTTGGCATTGTGAGGAAAAATTAGAAGTCATTAAAGTAACACCTCCAAATAATGTGTGCTAAAGCCTGTTTTATGGACCTCCACACCTTGGAATGGGTTTAACTCAGCCCTTTAAATAAGGCCTAGCTATTTATTGTCACTTTCTCTTTTAATTTTCGAGCTACATTATGTCTTGACTGATCCCCAGGGATTACCCTATGACTCCAGTGTTTTTCTCGTGAAATAGTCATTTTCCCTTTTACTTGTACTTCTCAGCAGGGATTGCTGTCCAAATAATTCATTTTTATTTGGCTGGAAATGTGTAAAGCCTCGCAGCGTTGCCGGACGGTGAAAATAGAAAAAGAGAGTCTCTTTGAGGCTATGTGGGTATTGGATATGTAAAGTGATACTGGCAAGGCCCCTGCCTGGTGAACCAGGATGGAAGGAAAAATAAAATCTTAAATCTACTTCTACTGATATTCTCACCAAAGGGGCCCAAGAGCTCTGTAATTCTGAACCGACGTGTCTGGGGGATTAAACTATGCTGCTATGGCGGCAATATCAATGGATAAAGAAAACGCTTCTGAATTAAATAGTATAAAGACTTATTAAGATGGTTCAACGGAGCATCATAATTATTAGATAAAAATACAGCTCACTGTAGTGTAATTCAGACCTTTGAGCAAATACATACATTAGAAGTGGATGTGAGGTGTACAGTATGATGACTATTATGTGTGGACATAATGGGTGTCTTATTGCTGTAATATAAGATAGTGCCCATAGAGCAGTGGTTGTTGTATGAAACACTGGGCTTTCTGTGGATGTATATAACCCGGTCTCGGTTCGACATTTATATTTTTTCAGTTTGGTCAAAATCTGTTTTCAGAATTTCTCCACATTTTTGTAAGCTGTGCCTTGCAGTCCCTTTTCTGCAGTTTTAGTCACAGGGATTTTGTTTTCTCAAGGTCTCCAGCAGACCCACCACATTCCGCCCTGGTGCGCAGACCACAGCTGGGGGGGGCACATATAAAGTGCACTCGAGGAGCCTCTCTCAATGCCAATCTCATTTGTGCCCGGCGTGAAGAGACGGCCATGCCAGGCAGCCTGGTGGCATCTCTCTGCCCGTCCACCTCCTTTATGCTCCGTCACCGTGACACGGGTGCAGGCTCACAGTGGTTGGCATCCTGGCTCTGCCTGACGAGTCCGCTGCCTCGAGGACTCACTCTGCCATCTGCCAATGAGCAGCGAGTGCTGTGGAATGATAAAGCAGAGCCTCTCAGTGATCATGCGCTTTGGAGACTAAAGGTGAGGGTATCATGGCCCTTCTGCCCTCCGGTCCAGTGTGCAATTAACAAGTTCATCTGGAGCAGCTCTTCCTGTCAGACCTGGGAGACCTCACCTCACTAATATCCACCTGGCCTCGGCCAAGAGCTGGACTGAAGCTGGCAGAGGGGAGAGACCGGGGAGGGGGGGAAGTATTTGATATGTGTCTCAATCAAAGGATTTCTCTTTTGTCCTTGGCTGGCTGTAAATAGCCTGTGGTGGTGTTGGAAAGTGTATATTTCTGTGATGGAGAGAGAAAAGTATTGAAGATACTGTAAGTACAAAACAGTAGAGGAGGAATTGTATACAAATAATTATCCTTGACTGTCTAGTAGCCTGTCTAGTGTGATGTCAGCGGTTGAGAGTACCCTTATGGCGCCTACTACAGAACTATAGGATCCAGGAATCCCCCCCCCACACACACACACTTCCTCCCTTCTACGTGCACCCCTGCATCGTACAATCAGAAAACATGTGCCTACCTTTATCATCACACCTGTCTGTCACAGTCTATCAGGCCTTACTCTGTCCTCCACTAGTTCCTCAGTACAGTGTTGGAGGGGAGGAGAGGGCATTCCCTAAGGCTCAGGCAAATACGACCCCGACTTCCAGTCCTTCACTACCAGCTATCCCGATCCATATAAGATCCTGAATTCCTGGCAGGCACTCCTCCTAGCACCCGCTACAGTTCATAACTCTGCACTAATTAGTGCACTAATTAATAAGGACTGTAGTGATGGCAAAATTGAGGTAAATGGGAATTAAACAGGCTTGGCCAAGCAGGCTTGACACTGTTCTCACACGACCATGTGAGCAGAGAGGAAAGGCTGGTGTGAATGTGGATGTGGAGGAGACCATGTGAAGGGGGAAGAAGAGTCAAGACTCTATGCACGCTTGAATGGACAGACTGGTTTTTAAATATTCGGTACACTTGTGGAGAATCTACCCTCCTAATCTGTTACAATGTTGTAATACTTAGTTCATCGTCATGTTACATTCTATGAACTGTGTTCTTCTTGGATAAGGACTATGTAGCTTATTACATCAAGCCCTGCTTAGGGGAAATCTCTATCAACTCTGGGAATGGAGTTTTATTGAATTCCAGCTGATAGGACTTGAGTGAACATTTGAGTGCCTTCTATGCACTAGCTGTTCTTTGGGGAGAAATGCTGCTTTATTATGTTCTGTATTTCTCCTTTTTGCATCGGCTTTTGATGTCCCCGTGGACTCTCACATATTTAGTTTACCCTTCATTCATTCTGTTGTTATTAAGCCTCTACCACCAAAATGGAGAGCATTTCAACAGTTCTCAGAACAGTAAGTGTTAGAGAATTAAAGAGGTTCATTAGAGCAAAGCAGTAATGAAACTAACAGCTCTGACATTTTCTCTCATCAGCCGCCAAGGTTGTATTAACTTGGTGGAATAAACCCACTTCTGAGATAACCATTCAAACGATAATTGAATTAAACAAGCAAAAAAATATTTGCCCGGTGAAAATAATTGAAATCTACAAGCAAATAAATTTGAGCACGGGTCCTCGTCAAGGCTGCCGTGTTGTATCGTCACCTGATTGGTCGGGCTATAGCTTGAGTACCTCCGAGTTAATAGCATGCCTTACTGCCACTGAGCAATTTACTTTCCAACTTCAAAGGTCAGTGCCTCCATTGAAAGCAGTGTATGACAAATAAGATGATTCAGTGGAGCCAGGCGAGGAACGGTCGAGATCTTTTTCTCTCTCATGGTAAATCAGTTTGTTTTAGGATGACCTTTTGTGATTGGTCCAGTGTAAGCCAAAGGAAATTGCAAATTCTTTCAAGAGAACATACTATTCATGGCCATTTGGAATAAGCAAAGGTATTTGTCTCTTCTGCCAGAGAACTGAGCTTGTTGTGACATTATTTCACTGTTTGCTTTGTGAAGCTGTTCTGAATAGGCTCAGAATTGACATGCTGGATAAGTGACTGACCAACATTGTACAATGTAATGGGCTGTATAGAACACAGGTTTACTAATAGTGTATGTCAACTCCCTCTAGGCTTTATCATTACACAACTGCTTTGCTTTTATAAGGTGCAACACAATAAGGTACAATATAATATTATGAATCTACATTTAATCATGAATGAGCTAGTCCAGTTTATGATCGTAGAGTATTCACACATACTGAATGCAAGTAACTTCCTCCCCCCATCCTCCTCATCACTGTAGAAAAAGGGAGAGGTAGCTAGTGGAATATATTTGCAGGCCCTCCTCTCCACTCCGGCAGAGAGCACAAAGGAAGCCTGGTGTCTGGCTGCCTGTGAATGAATCACACCTTGTTTGTTTGGGGAGACAGACAGAGGAGCAGTGAGAACTGCTAAAGCTCTGCACACCAAACACCTTGGCAGCAGGAGACACATCACCAGGCTTTCCACTTTTACCCAGGCCCCTCAAATCATCCTTTATTTACCTAGTGCTCAGACTGTCTTAATTATAATTATGTGTACCATTTTACCAAGGTGTATAATTTGTGTTCCCTTTTGTCAGTGCTACTATTCAGTACCAATGCTATTCATTCTCTGTTCAGGTACGGTATATTCAGTGTTGTAATGCAATTGTGTGTTACACAGTATTTTCAATATTCCCCATGCACCGCAAAAATCTGATGGGGCAAAAGGTACGTGAGGATGACTGGGGGGTGGTCCGGAGGCGGAGAATTTTGAATTTTTCAAACACCTGAAACAGCTTTTTCCCTGCAATCTAGAGCCCAAATCATTACGCTTAATTCTATGTATTTGTATGCATATCGAAGCATACTGTGCCTCTTGAGCTGTCTGCATCCTCCTGACTGAATATGCTTTTTTTGCATCTCTGCTAAAATCTGGGTAAAAGATTGAAAGAAATGTGAGTCTTATTCAGTGCATTTAGTTATTGCTTGCTTTTCTGAACTCTACCAACCTTGCCAGCAGGAATGCCAGGTAAGATAGTTAGAACAGCTAGCTACTCTAACTTGATTGATAGCCTGAAATGGCTTCTTGGCAGCTAGTTATTAGGATGGGAGATTGGGAACCTATCTGGGCTAGCTAAACATTATTTATGTTTTTTTTACAGGACAAATCTTAGGGGGCACATAACCTTATGACGCCTCTGCCCCTGTGCATTGTTGTTGTATTATGCCAGAGTACATTGCACTCTGCACACACATAAAAGCAGTGAGAAGAAAAGCAGATGTACCTATTTGCTGTCACTAGGCTAGCGTGTGTGACAGGGGAGGCTGCTGTGTGACATTACTGTCATCTTCAGAGCAGCCCAGTGCAGTGCAGACCAGGGAAATGACAGTCCCAGTGGCTTTTACTGTCTGATAAAGATCACTCCACAATGCACATCTGCCTTACCAGAAAAACTAGACAAGGGAAGAATAACATCCAAAATGACTTGAATAGAGAGCTATCTGCTCTTTTAAAGTCCCCGTGTTGTTAAGTGTGGTGAGCAACAAAAGGAATAGCATGGGGAGGAACAGGCTGCTGTTATCTGTAGAGGAGATACAGTAACCTGGTGATTGGGACATTTTGATGGGAGCCACTCTGTGTAGGTTGAGGTTTGAGACTGAGACTCACTTAAAACAAATGCAATGGGGGAGTATACAAACCATATGGCATATTACATAACACAATGCATTTCTGCTTTTGCCATTATGTAAAATATGAAATAACTTATTGCACTCAATTGGTATTTGAAATTGTAATAATAAGTAATTTGCCTGTTACGAGATTAACACAATGTATTCTGCTTCAAAACATTTGAAATGACTACTCGTTGGATTATCTTGGGAATTAAATATAATGTTTTTTCCCCACACAATTTGTGACAATAGATTTTATGGATATTACTATGCCGTTAAACATAAGCTATCAAAGTAGACTTCTAATACTTTTGTCATTCATGTTAGTCCTCTGTTATTAGCTCATTGCCAGATGAAACACTTTTCTCTGGATAATGTCATTGTAGCTTTTATGCTCTTTTGGGAGTTATTATCCTAATATCACAGTGGAGAGGATGGGGATCTGGGTAAAACCCCAATTAAGTCAAGCAGTTTGTTTAGTTTAGTAACACCCCTCGCCACACTAAAAACCCCAAAGAAAACACATCTCATGCTGGGAAGACTTAGGTGATTCTACAAGGTTAGTTGCTGGAGGAGAATACAACTATACTGTGGAGTTTTCACATAGCTTCCCCTTTGATAAAGTATTTCCAATTGCCCTTGAATTTAATCACTGTGATAAATTCAGCAAAATAGAGCTATTGCTTTTGCCATTATAGATCCCGGTGCTTCAGAGCTGTCAGACCTGGAATAGCGCGTGCAATACGTGAGATATTCATAGAATCGTCTGTTATTTCTCTCAAACTTCAAACGCTGTGTTCCTTTGTGTCGGCATAGTTAGCAGCCGTCGCTGCCACACATTCACTCCAAGGTGGAGAAATGTCACAGGCTGCCATGGTTTTGTAATACATATTCATGCATAAATAAACAGCAATGAATCACAGCCGAGCCTCTTTATAATGGAAGTGTTTGTGACACATCCATTGTTGTCATGAACCGAAATACGAAATAAACACGGAAGAATATAAGCCAAAGCCTTCATTGACATGCAACGCTCGAGGCAGGTGATGCTGGTCTTTTACGACACATAGCCTAATCTTCTGAGCTTCCCATTGCATTTTCTTCTTCTCCTCTTTTGTCCCCTCAAGCGTTACAGACGCATGCAAGTTGACACAGCATGTGAAGTGTGCGCGAAGTGTGTGTGGACCTCCCAGACCACTAACGTTATCATCAAGGCTAATGTTTCAGCCATGCCTCAGTGAAGGAGACAGATGAACTTTTGATACTGTGGGGGGCTATAGCAGTGGCTGGTCTAGTTTACGCTGCTGTCTAACTGTTAGTAACAGTAAGTCAGCGGTGCCTTTCTCTGTGCAGTATGTCTGAACGTAAGGGTGGTGTCAAGGTTGACAACTTAACACCTTAGCATAAATATATTAGCTTTTTTATTTCAGCCCCGCCGCTGTAATTCTGTTCCTCTGGCTCACAGCAATGTTTTCACAGTAAAGAGGCAGACTTTAGCATCACATTAGTACTTCTTTATTATTTGTCTTTTACTTGAAGCTCTTGTAGAATTCCCTGAAGCTCTTCGCATTATCTGAACCTAGTGGGATTCCTCGCCGCCTTCTCCCTGTGTGGAAAATCAAACCTTTTAGTGAAAAAGTGCCGCAGGGATTTCTAGCTAAAAGGCCTGTGTGGCTGTGAAGACTGAGAGAGACCCAGGAAGCGGTAGCTGGGCTGGGAGGGAAGTCAACAAGCAAATGCCGGGAGGAAAACGTCATCAATTGAGGAGTGATGGCCACTTCACGGGGGCCTGGCGTTGGTGATTTATGGGATGTTTCTGTTTTCCCAGCATGCCTTTTCACAGATCTCATGGCATTGACGTATTACTCTAAGTGTGAACAACATACCTGTTAGAAATCAATTTGACTATTTTTTCTTGAGTGGCCTGTTAGTCGACAAGACCAGAGGAAGTGTGTAGTGCCTGTTTGTGGCCACACCCTCATTGATATTTTGCTATTCATCTCTGCTCTAATTTCTGTCTTCCTCCCGAGTCGGACACACAGCAAAGTTGTATTTAACCAGCTTTATTGTGATGTGACAAAGATGGATGTGACATTGTCCTCTATTGCCCGCCAGAGTGTGTGAGTGTTAATGAAGCCATTAGCACAGTCCGAGCCACTGGAGAGAATAGTGGAATTACCATTATTCTGCAGCCATTAAGCCATAATATGCCACCGTCTCTCCATACTCAACCCCCCCCCCATTCTCTTTCTCTTTTTACCTTTATCTCTCTCTCTCTCCCTCCCTTTTCTTCCTTCTCTTCTCCTCATATGTGCTACCTCCCTCTCTCTTTTTCTTACGCTGTCTCTCTGTCACTGTCACACTGATCCACTCCTGCTGTCATTTAAAGCTTCATTAATTCATTTGCTATCAAAAGCAGTTAGGTACAAAAAAGACTGGCGGTGTTCATAATATTGTATCTTAGAATTACCATCCTCACACACTGGCTCCAGAATGAACTCTGTCTCTCTTTCTCCTTCTCTCTGAGAGAGACCTTCAAAAAAAAAGCAAATGGCCTACACAATTCATGAATCTTATTACCTCCAAATCCCGTTTGTCATGTGCCTAAAGAGACAGAAGTCTGTTTTCCTGACACAAAAGCAAGAAGATCCCACTGCTAACCCTGATTTGATTTGAAGTTTTCTAAACTCTCTTTTTTTTCCTGGGGATGGAGAGTGGGATGTGTTCTTCTGGCTGTTCCTGGTATTGTGTAGGCTTTGGCTCCCAGATTATACACACCCTGGAATGCCTGCAGCTCTCTGTCGCTCTTGTTTGCTGACGGACTGTGATTAATTACAAATGATTTTAATTAAAGAGGAAAAGCTTCTCTCCAGTGGACGTCTGGGGAGTTGACAGGGGAATGGTTTCTTGGGAGGCTTTGTGGGTGAAGCAGTTGTGATGTCTTACGTCTGCTGCTGCTTCCCACAGCTGTTTGGATGCTCACTATCAAAACGCTGCTAGGAGACAATGGTGGCCCCACATAACGCTAGGAAGTCCCGACGGAAGCGGGACAAACGCCATATGACCACATACACTACATTGCCAAAAGTATGTGGACACCGGCTTGTCGAACATCTCATTCCAAAATCATGGGCATTAATATGGAGTTCGTCCCCCCTTTGCTACTATAACAGCCTCCACTCTTCTGGTTAAGACTTTCCATTGTAACATTGCTGCAGGGACTTGCTTCTATTCAGCCACAACAGCATTAGTGAGGTCGGGCATTGATGTTGGGCAATTAGGCCAGTCTCGCAGTCAGTGTTCCAATTAATCCCAAAGGTGTTCGATGGTGTTGAGGTCAGGGCTCTGTGCAGGCCAGTCATGTTTTTCTTGGTGATCATGGTGATCTTAGGCTTGTGTGCGACTGCTCGGCCATGGAAACCCATTACATAAAGCTCCCAACGAACAGTGCTGACGTTGCTTCCAGAGGCAGTTTGGAACTTGATAGTGAGTGTTGCAACTGAGGACAGACGATTTTTACTTGCTATGCACTTCAGCAGTCCCGTTCTGTGAGCTTGTGTGGCCTACCACTTCGCGGCTGAGCCGTTGTTGCTCCTAGACGTTTCCACTTCACAATAACAGCACTTACAGTTGACCGGGGCAGCTCTAGCAGGGCAGAAATTTGACGAACTGACTTGTTGGAAAGGTGGGATCCTATAACGGTGCTACATTGAAAGTCACTGAGCTCTTCAGTAAGGTCATTCTTCTGACAATGTTTGTCTATGGAGATTGCATGGGTGTGTGCTGTCACCAATGGGTGTCGCTGAAATATCCAAATCCACTAATTTGAAGGAGTGTCCACATACTTTTGTATATATAGTGTATAAATTCTCCTTTCGCTGTATGACCTGTCTAGAATAGATCAAGTCAACATGCTCCAAACGTACACTAACATTAGCGATAGCACACTTTGTTTGACACCACATTTGTCCTCAGTTGGCTTGATACAGAGAAACCACTTTCACGAATGCAGAGAAAAGCATTGACTGGGTCAATGAAAAGCAGAGGAGTCAGGCATTTCTGGACTGGCAGCATGAGAAATCTTTACAGGAAGTGTCCATGGCACACAGGAAGCAGCGAGTGTGTTGGGACAATGACCCAGCCTCTCTGTGTTCATTGATTGGCCGAGAGCAGGTTTGTGCTCCCAATTAACATTGTTCAGTTTCATTACGGTCATATTAGACACAGCCGGCTTCTGCTGATCCTGACTAAGAATCCAGTAACCGGGAAATCAATTAGAACAAAAGAATGGCCTGCCTCTCTGCTGCCTCCCCTAAAAAACAGACAGACAACCAGTTAACTGGGGCCGCAGCAGAGTGGTTTTGGCAATAACGGCATCGTTTATGGATTATGACTCTCTGGGTGCCCTGGTCAAGTGTGATTTCTTATATTGAATTAACTTCAGTAGGATGGCGGTTAGTGTAGTTGAACACATCAATTCCATATTGTTACTGATCCCAGGCTGTGATAGCAGAAACATTAGACTTGTCTCAAGTCATTAGGTATTCATTGGCTGGCTGAGCTGTAGCTAATCACCAGCATCTTAATTGGTTACAACAAGAGAGATTATTTTTTAAATCATACATTTAGCAAAACAGATTATTTAATGATATTGTGGGATAAACATTATTATCATATTCCCATCATTATAATTCTCCTTATTCCATGATGTCACTTACTATCTATGCCATTGGCAGTATGTGTATGCTGTTTGGTGGAAACTGTGTTTAGAAGCTTAGTAAAGTGATATGATATGATTGGTTAGGTCTGTGTGTTTTGGGCCGGTGTGTGTCACAGCTCCCCCTCATCCAGGTTCCTGGGAGCGAGTCTCTTCCCAGTCCCCTCTGTGGCGTAGTTCCAGGTCGCGTCCTGGTGGCTCTGGTGGCTCTGTGGCTGCAGATAACAGGGGGCTAGCAGGCGTGTGCACGGCCATGGCAGCCTGCGGTCTCACACCGCTGCACCTCTGGCAGCCAGGGGGGCTAGCACTGGCTCCCTTGCTAGTATTAACTCACACGCACGCACACACCCTCCCTCCATACAATACATCAACACACACTTATGTCTAACATAGCTCACCTCTCTCTGCCACCCCTCCACTGGCCTCCCCTCCAGCCCCACATTGTTGCCGTAACATGTAAGAGAGACCAGTTTGGGAGGCAGTTTAACCTATGAACAATTTATGAATGGATTCATTATTTTATCAAAATTTTGCCTTTTTGACTCTATAACATTCAAGACTATGTGCAATTCCATTTGAACAGAATGATGCTGAGACTGTGATTTTTCACCTTAAAACGTATGTTAAACAAAAAACATTGATTGCAAAGTTAAACAAACCATACAACTTTATGCACAAGGACTACTTTCAACAATTTCGACTGAACATTTTAGAGTAGTTCATTTCAGTTCAGTACAATACAGTGCATTATACTGTAGTGTGCTCCACTGTACAGAATAAGTACTGTACTGACCTATAGTATACTCTACTTTTTTTTACTGTACTGTAATGTGCTGTCTGTCCAAACTTGTGAAACATAGACGTATATGATTGGTTTATATTTAGACTGACCAAATTTCACGTCCACAGAAGTTTTGGTGCTCAGTGGTTGAGTACGCTGGTTACAGTAAATGGAAAGAGAGGGCTCATGGGTAGGTGATAGTAAGAGCTGGGAAAGGTGACATTAACTGGAGTGTCAAGGCTCAGGAGAAGACCCAGATGCAGACAGTTTCAAAGTAACAAAAGTTGTTTGCAAAAACAGGGGGGCAGGCAAACGACAGGTCAAGGGCAGGCAAATGTCAGTGCAGAATCCGAAAGGTGCAGAACGACAGGCAGGCTCAGGGTCAGGGCAGGCAGAATGGTCAAAAACCGGGAAAGCTAGAGACCGAAAGCAGCATGGGAAAAATCACTGGTAGGCTTGACAAAACAATACGAACTGACAACAGACAAACAGAGAACACGGGTATAAATAAAATACACTGGGGATAATGAGGAAGATGGTTGACTCCTGGAGGGGGGTGGAGACAAGCACAAGGACAGGTGAAACAGATCAGGGTGTGACATGGAGAGAGAGAGTGAGAGAGAGAGAGAGAGAGAGAGAGAAATAAACAAAATTGTTATCAGTAAAAACACTATAACTAACGTATGACTAACTTTTATTATCCTCCTT
Organism: Oncorhynchus tshawytscha; assembly: GCF_018296145.1. Taxonomy (NCBI): domain Eukaryota; kingdom Metazoa; phylum Chordata; class Actinopteri; order Salmoniformes; family Salmonidae; genus Oncorhynchus; species Oncorhynchus tshawytscha. The sequence continues at coordinate 1,933,463 of NC_056449.1, forward strand.
ACTTATGAAATGAGAAAATATCTTAAAGATATGTAGGGGGAACAGAATGACAAGACACTAGGCAATAATTAAATAAACATATTGATATTATTTGGCAATGGTCTTCCACATTATTGTTTTGTCTTCATGTATTTCTAATAGCTTTTAAGACTTTTTCTGGTCAACGTTTTCTAAGATCACTTTTCCATCTGTTTGACCAGAAACTAAAGCCTTTGCTTTTTCCTAATTTTAGGATGCAATATGGTGGGAAATATATATATATATATATATATATATATATATGGATTAATAAAAAAAATAGCCTCTCAGCTTTCAATGTCATGTGTTCCTATGAATTTCACATGCTACCTTGAGTTCTCAGTCACCTCCAAGCTCCGAGCCAAATTAAACGATTGCTTACTTTCTTCAACAAGAGAGCCAGTCACATACAGTAGTTCCTTTTCAAAAATGTCAATACTTTTTCTGTGTCTGCCCTATCCCCGAGGAAGGCCATTTAGCAGACCAAGCCACACACTGTAGCTCTAGTTGCAACATTTCAATACCTTTTCTGTTCCTCAATAAAGGACCGCAATCTAGGCTTTGAAGCTCATCTGGTTCAGAGGCAACAACAGTCTTTTGTAAAGTATCTGTATTACCTCAGTATATTCATGCTTACAGACTTACAGAGGAGAATAACAACGATGTACACACAGAGGCAAATCGACTAAAGGAACCGCTTTGCTAAATTATGCACTGCTTCTCCAACCGCTTGGCATCAAGCTATCGGTCGCCGCTGTGCCGGCCTGAAATGGCCGAGGAGACTAAAAGGCAATTTTATTATTTTGATAATGTTGATTTTATTAGAAAATCAATGGACTCCAACTATGCATGTACGCTCTGGGTATTTGTACAGGATGAATGTAGACATATGCAGTGTGTAGAAATGTAATTAGTATTGAATGGGGAGCAGGGAGATGGATCCAGTGCTCTCTGACAGACAGCGATTGGAAGGTCAGACGCTTGAATGGAGCCACTGACCCCAGTTGAGAGGGGACTTGAGGGAGACAGCGGGCGCAATCCATCGAGCGGAAAAACCCACAACGCACCACCATGTCTGACCACCGCGGCTGACCTTTCTAAGAGGTGGAGGAGCTTTCCACGCACCCAGATCACTGCCCCTCTTATCTGATGGTGTCAGAGCATGTCATGCATGAGTGGTTGGTGTGTGTAATGTGTTTGCCTGGCGTGGATGTGGGTGGTGTCTAATTTGTTTGAGAGATGTTGTTGACTGTAGTGGGCAATAGAGAGAAGCTAACATGGCTCAACCAGACTGGTGTTAAGAGGTGCAAGGTGTTGGTTCCTTTTTCCCCTCGTCTCTGCTCCATTTGTCGTGGCGACATATATAAGAGGGGCTTGTTGTTAGTGCTAAATGGCCTGCAAAAATGATACACCTTCTGCTGCGGGGGTGTTTGTGGAGTGCTTGATTACGTTCTCTCTCAGTGAGCGGAGAGAGCGGAGGGCTGTGGAGCACTGCGGGGTGAGACTGGGGCTCTTTGTGAGGCCAAACACAGAGACAGTGTGTGAGGAGAGAGAGTGGCCAGTCTCTGGAGCATGCTCATCCGACATGCATGGGAATGAGAGAAAGAGGAGAGGAGACCCTGTCTGCCTGACACTCTGCTCTGTCTCTTCTGCTTCGTCTCAGGGTGGATAAAACAGCATTGACACTGCACTGATAAAATAGTACACAAACATTATTTTCATCAGTTAAATGTCTTCTATAAATTGTTTGTGTGGTTTGATAGCTTATTGTTGGCAGTGGCACTAGCCTAAAACCTGGCACCAGAGTGTTTTACCATTTTGCCTTAAAATGTATTTTCCATGATTGATGCAGTTTTGATGATACTGATTGGTGTGACTTTGAGGGGGGCTTGTCCCTGTCACAAGAGAAGGGAAGATGTCTTCATTGCACTCGTCATCCGTGTTGTTTCCCTCCTCCTCCTCTTCTCTTTGTCTCCCAGTGTGAGTCTGTGAGTGTGTGTGACTGGAGCTGTTAGAAGCAGTGGGGATCTCGTCACTCCCCGGTCCAGACATTTAACACACAGTGAGAGCTTTAATAAGTAAGCCATCGCATGTGAAGAGTTGAGATGAAGAGGAAAGAGAGTGCTGTCTGGCTGCCTGTGTGATGCTACATATAATCAGGCCCTCCGCTTTGTTTAGTGCTCACCATCATTAAGAGTCATGCTGTTGTCAGATCAGGATATTATAGAGGCTATAGCGGGTGTAGATGGGTTTGTTTACCCCTGTCAAAGGATATTATCATAACCTTAAATGTCCATTAATGTCTGTAAATAACGCAAAGTACATGCAGCCAAGGAGGGAATATCTGTCACGCCCTGACCGTAGATCGCTTTGTATGTTTCTATTTTTAGTTTGGTCAGGGTGTGAGATGTGGGTGGGTATTCTATGTTGTATGTCTTGGTGTTGTGTTTCTATGTTTAGGCCTTGTATGGTTCCCAATCAGGCAGCTGGTTATCGTTGTCTCTGATTGAGAACCATACGATAACCAGTAGCCTGTTTTCCCACTATGGGTGTGGGTAGTTGTTTTCTGTCTTTGTGTGTCTACATCAGACAGAACTGTTTCGTTTGTTCCACGTTGTTGTTTTTTTGTTCTAGTGTTCAGTTTCTTTATTAAATTTACCATGAACACGTACCACGCTGCACCTTGGTCCTCTTCACCTTCTTCCACCGACGAATATCGTTACAATATCAAACGCTTTGGATAAGGTGGAAATAAAGATCACATTTCTATCGCTTTCTCTCTGCTCAGTTTTTCCCACATAAGCCAGACAATGAAATATTATTGCTAGTAAGTCTGATGCTTTATTTGATGTTTATTGAAGACAATAAACAACTTCTCCGGTTTTGATCAGCCTTGGTGGCATCGATATTAGTCAGAAACATTTATTCTAGTGTTCAAATTGACAACAAAATATAAATAGGATAATTTTGGTCATAAAGTCAGTCTCATCCAAAACTGAGTTTTGTAAGTGAGTTTGTTATGACTTGAGGGTTGGGATTTGATTTCAACAATGCTCACTTGCCCACTTACACAGCTGCGCTGATTGCACTCTGTCCAGTCCTACCACAGAACAAACAGACAGAGATACAGACTGCCCTGCGGTCACACGCCACGCATTTTTTGACTTGAGAAATACTGCACCAAACACCTTTGCTAGATGTAAAACCTCCTCAGAAAATCACAGATTCCTTGAGTCTTAGATTAATTCGGACTATTTTGAGGAAGTGATACTGGCTTTGTTCTTATGGTGTCTCATCGGGGACAATCGTAAGTAACTGCCACATCGAACCACACCCCAGAGAATGAAATCTTGTTTTTCTTAATGTACAACAGAGAAACACATGCGGAATCAGTGCTTTCAGTCCCTCTTTAAAGATTTTCCTCCAATATATATACGACATGTGCTCTCATTCTTCCCAGTCGTTATGTGATTTAGTGGCTTTTAGCACAGCAGGACGGAGCCTCATCTAAAACCCAGAGCATGTAAAAGAGAATGAATATACTCGTTTCATCTTGAGAGAAGAAGAGGCGTGGTGGAAGAGCAACAGATGGACCTGTTTTTATCTATATGGAGGTGATCGCCTCTCCTCCTCTTCCAACGATAGCCTTGTATTTTGTTAGTGTGTATGTTGACTGCTGAGTGCTGGCGGGCTTGTGGCTGAGGGCTGAGGCAGAAGAGCAGGTTTATAGTCGGGGAGGATATTGCTCCTGATGAACCACAGATTTTCTCCTCAGCATGTTGGCTTGAATTAGAAAGGGGACCCCTAAGCATCCTTAAACGTGATTATCAGAGCAGCAGTTCAGTTGGGTGGAGGATGATTGAATTTGACAGAGCTGTCCCTGTGGAGTTCCCCCCTGTTGTTTCGTTTTAATGTTTCATCTGTGACTCCTCTCACAGGGCAGATTCCTTTGTCTTTGCCTGTCCTGCGAGAGAGAGAGATGGGATAGTAAAAACAAGCTTAGGCTGTTTATTATCAGTGTTCATCATGGGTTTATGGCCATCACTGCTCTGAAATCACCAGATTACGCCAACCCCACACACAAAATACATTCAGGCACTGAGATTAAGTCCATCTAGTATATAAACCCACAATCTCTTTCGCTTGGCTTCCATCCAAGATCCTATCTACATGCTGATACAGTAATTATTGATGTTCAGTGTGTGAAACAAAGTGAAAACATCAACAACAGAGCAAAATTCTGAATCGTCTCATCTTTACCATGCCAATGACTCCTCCTCATCACATGAATCAGCCTCCTCAGACATTTGACAAGTCCCTCTAGTTTCATGTCTTTGTTTCCTTGTGAATGCACTTAAGCTCATTTGCTTTTTAGCATGCGGATGTAATGTACAGCAGGGAAAATAATAAAGAGGAACAACCAATGCATTTCTAAAAATGTATGCTTTTGTGGTAGGAAGAGAGGGGCAAGTGACGTTTCCAGTGTCATTCAAAGGACTGTCCTGCTCGGCAGGACTTTATGGAAACAGGCGCCTGCTTTCAAAAGGAGTCTTCAAAAGCAGAAGGCAGCATCATGGATACTGAGTAACGAAGGAGAGGTGAAGGAGGCTGCATCACAGAGCTCAGTTGAACCAGGGACAACCTTTGTCACTCACAGTGTGGTGTATTAATCTGTGAAAGCTAATCTTCAAACAGATTACGATTAGGGCTATGTGTCGCCAAGGAGATTGTGTGATTTCAAAGAAAGAACACAAGAGTCTTCCATCCATGCAACCCAGGACATGCATGCCAAGACACCACACTAAAACAATATTCATATTATATTTTTGGGCTAAATGGGTGGATGAATGAGGCTTGGGATGATTATGTGCCATTCCCTGGCAGTGACTAGGATGACAAATGGTACAGAAACATATCCCTCTTTTCATCATCCAGCTCTATCTACCTCTGGCACTAAAGTGTTATAAAATCCTTATTCCTCCTACGGTCGTTTTAAGTCCGGACTGTCTGAGTTTCACTTCAGTTTCCACTTCAAGGTGGTTTAGTTAATTAGCTTCCTCAAACAACGTGTAAGCATAGTAAGCATCATTAACTTAATCAGTACTTTAATTGTGCCATTTCCATTTGTAGCCAGGGAGGGGAGTGTTCAACTCTGCAGCAGCACTATCGCAGAGGACGATCAGCTCAGCTCAGAGAGATGTTGCCACGCTCATTTGTACATTTTTGCATTGCGCTGCTATTGTTATCTCCAGCCTGTCTCTGCCTATTCCTCCAGGGAAGAGCTTCTCTTCCCCCTCGTTGCCAGAGCCGAGCAAAGCAGAGGAAGGTCAGGACTATAGTGTCACATCAGCGCCTGGCTCTGGATCTTCTGCGTCACACCACATGATCTCGGTGAGGCTGCACTGCCCATGACCCGGGTCTGTACGAGGGGCCTGCCATCCAGGTGGCTGGGCAGCTGTGGTGCTGCCTGGGCTGGCTCTGTTAGCCTCCCTGCTTCCCTGCCTGGCTGCCCGAGCTTTCCCACTGCCTGATCTAATTCGTCTCCTGGCAGATATGCAGCTGCTCAATACAATGTTAAGACTGTTGGCCTGCTAGCTATAAATAGTGTGCAGCACATCGCATCAACAAGCATCAGAGAGATAAACAGAGATAGGGGGGAGAAAACGCAACCCGGCCAGTACATGTTTGCGCTTGTTCAGGTGTGTGTTGTGCGTGTGTTTGTGTGTGTGCACACATGCGTGCGTGTGTGTTCGCTGCCACACACACAAACACACAGCCGGAGGCTCCTGGCCGGGTGGGTCTGGTCATCTCCTCTTGTTCTTTGGCCCCTGTCCAAGTCTTTTAATGGGCCCAGAGACAAAGAGTCACCTTGATGACTCAGCCAGCTCTGTGTTAATGTCTCTCCTCTGATGGATATGAAATGACACTCAGCTGCTGGGGTCCAGAGGCATCGCTTTAGAGTGCAGGAGTTAGCCATCATCACAGAATACGACACGTTTTAAAACCACGGGCTGCCAGATTTACAGGTGACCCGGTACATAGTCGCTACAGACCCTCCCTTGTCCTCTAGCAGCACAACTCCAGTCGAACAAAGAGAAAGCACACAGGGAGATAGCGCTCCTTATCCACCACGGTGTTGATGAAATCTCTATTTTCATTCTCATTTCCTATCTGTGCCAGCAACCTCTTTGATGTTGTTGTTATTCTCTGGACACATTAGGAAAAAAGCAGGTCAATCCACTACGTCGGGCAAATAATAGCTCTTTCTTTTGTGGTTTATTGATAGACTTTATTTGTGTATGTAATTATGATTAGATCAAAGATAATAATTGTGTCTGTTGGAGAGTGGTTTCGTGGATTGGTATGTAGTTTTAACTTTTCATGCTGTAATTATTTTCATATCATGTTTATGTTTTTTTATATGAAAGATAACATTATATTCTGTTCTGGTGATCAAGTGAAAAAGGTTTTGTTCAAGAGACTCTCTCGGGCTTGGTAATTAAGAATGATTTCCTCTTCAAAACTGTGAGAGATTTTGCGACTCAAAGCCAATAGGGATTTTTTTTGTCTGCAATCATAGAAATATATATATATTTTTTTTACAATTTGTCTGTTTCTTTTATGAGCCGTTCTTTATTAAAAGGTTCTGACGGGAAAGTCAACCATCAAGAGCTTGTTTTCTTTTCATCTCAAATTCTTTTCACATTTCCTATTGTTTATTCTACTGTTATTACCAGTAGAGTTTTCCCTAGTGCTAAAAGACTGGCTAGCGAGCCTGTGAGTGCAGTAATGTCTTGTAATAAGGGCCAATATGAGGTTGGAGAGCAGAGGAGAGGAGTTAATTCACACCACACTCTGATATCTTCAAACATTTCCACTTTAGACTGGGATTAAAGGCTCTAGACCAGCCATGTAATGACATGCCGTCCCCTCTCTCCTCTCCGGCCTTCACTATTTTGACATCTCTGGGATTTTTTTTAGGAGTATTGTTGCTGATTGGTTGTGTATTTGGCCTCATCTCTAGGAAGCGTGATGAAAGCTCATCTGCATTCTGGTCCAGGCATGACGGCCTTAACCCTTGGTTTGCAGGGAGCAGGGTAATTGGCCCTGGCTTTGTGTGTGCAAGTGTGCGAGGCTTCGGCAGCAGCAGCTCCAGCGTGTGTGTGTGTCCTTGGGGGCCTCTCCTCCTCATCACACTGTCTGGTCCAGGAGTGGGTTTCCATGGAAACCATGGAAGAGTTAATGCAGCCCAGGCTCCAAAATTGTATTATCTTTTTTATTTTTCATGGTGAGGCAAATGGTTACAATTCCTGCTTATTCTCATATGCTAATTGAAATAAACATCTTCCAAAATGGCTGGATCTGTTTTCACGCTTGTTTGGACAGGAAAAAAAGTTGAAAAAGGGAGGTTGCCATACTATAAATGGTTGCATAGGGCAGCAGAGTATTTTATTTATTTCATTCATTCATATTTGATATTTGCTGACCACAGATCAAATTTGGGATGAAAACGAGTGATCCAATTATGAAAATGGTTATCCGGTCCGCGGTTATTGCCATGTTGTCCTTGGTGCTGTGTTCTTCACAACATTTGTGAAAATGTCACGGACTGTTGAAGATCTGCTTGTTTTGATTTCTGGCCAAAATCTGTTTGCTTTAGTGACACTTCTTGTATTATTATTTAATGTTCTTAGACAGGGCAACATTCTGGACCCCCCTGAGGGCTCTAGATGTTCCATAAATCCTTGTATTAACCCCTGTGTAATCCTGGATGCTCTGTGGTCAGAGGGTAGTGTGTACATAAACACTGCAGATGAAACGGCAGGAAGCTATCCATTTGACAACTGTAATGATTTATTTAAACAGTAGGCTACTTAAATAGTCATTGTTTTGATGTACATTGACATACATTAAAATGGGACTAATTACAGATGTAATAGATTTGGTTTAATGACACCACCCAAATATAGCCCACATTTTAATCAGGGCATTTGTTGTGGAAATTACAGATACATTACAGAGACAGAGTGAAACACATGGATCATGCCTTACAGATATTAGCAAATATAATATAATTTGATATGGCACTCCTCCTATCCCAGCTGTATAACGAGAACGAGGGAGTTTCAAATAACCAAATGGCTAGAGCCTGCAGGCCGTGGATTTGAACCCTTCCTTCCCAGAGGTAATTGTTGATTAATTTGTGAGTGCTTTCTCTTGGTGGTGTCCTGTAGAGGGGAGTGACACAGGCAGGTCCAACCAGACTCCTGCCCTGGCCCCCAGGCCCCCGGCTGCTTTGTGTGGGATTTATCTGGCCCTGTGCAGAGGAAGGTGGAGGGGGATCACCCATAATTCTAATCTCCTTTTTTGTCTTCTTTCTTCCCCTTGATAAAGTGGCTGTCCGTTATTATTCTTTGTTATCAGGGATCAGCGGCCGTGTGTGTGGGTGTTGTTCGTGTGTGTGTGTTTGCGTGTGTGTGCGTGCATGCATGTGTGTGTGTGCGTGCGTGTGTGTGTGACTGAGTATGGGTCACCACCAATTCGAGCCACCCAATTGTGATGCAGACTCCAACGTCATGAGCACTTTTGTTTGAAGCCCTCTGCCTGTCTGTGTTTGGGTGTGAGATTGTGGTTTTAGCGGTCCAAGGAACCTTGTTTATTGGATACGTCCTATATGTCGGGAGTTGATAGTCCCTCCCTTGACAGTCACTGATATAGGAGGAATTTCTTCTTAGAAATCAGCCTTATGAAAAACATAGACCTATAGGACTATAACCTACAGCTCCGACAGTATTAAATGTAAGAAATGTTTGTCAATCTTAAAAATGGTCCTCATACTAACATTCATATGCCAGATTGGGAGTTTAAAGATAATATTTAAATGAATGGTTATCCATAATAATAAATATGTCATTTTCATAAGTAGCCTAATCATTTTGATGATTATTAAAGACAAATGAACCAAATCTTCATTACTGGTGTAGTTTCATGGAAATACATTCAGATTACAAAGAATATAA